>NW_006399768.1:1458708-1465904 GCF_000299155.1 Elephantulus edwardii | reverse complement strand
TGAGCACGTCCAGGGCAGCATCTGTTAACTGAAATATGTCAATTGGTATACCATCTGTTCCTGGATCCTTATTTTTTGCCATTTCCTTGAAAGCAGCCTGAACTTCTTCTTTCATCACCATAGGTTCTTGCTCAGATGTTGTTTCATGAAATTCTTCTGTGTCTTCCAATTCCTTTCGATACGGTGACTCATAGACTGCAAAAAAACAGATATGCCTTAGAGTGTACGGCCAGGATGCTTCTTGTAGGTAAAGCTAAAAAAGCTTTGCCTCACATACTTTGAGTGTGTTATAAGAAAAGATTATTCCTTAGAAAGGAACAGCATACTTGCTAAGGTAGAGAGGATTAGCAGAAGAGATGATCTTCAACCAGATGGAATGTCACAGTGACTGCTGCAATGAGCTCGAGTATTTCTGAAAAAATGAGACGGGATCAGATGGGTTTAGATCTGTGTTTCATAGGTCACTATGGGTCATATTCAACTCAATGCTACCTAACAATAGCAGTGTTAATCTTCAAGAATTTAACTTCATTTTAGTAAACCTTAATTTCTCCTAATACATTCGATGTTCTTATAATCAGTGATATACTTATTTAAAGTTAAGAGGATTTGAAGTACTTACTGTAGAATATCAAAGACTAGAGTTTTCAATATAGATTTTATCTCAATATCAAGATAACAAAATTCTTCAACACTGGACCGATAGGTAATATGATAGAGAAATATTTGAAGTTGTCAATGATTTAATTTTTGGTTGGATCCTGAGGCTCAAACAGAAATTTGTACACCAATGTTTATAGCAGCATTATTCAACCTCCCAAGAACATGGAAAAAGCCCAGATGTCCAAGCACAAGCGAATGGATTGAAGTTGTGATACATTCATATGGCAGAATATTACGCAGCACACAGGAGCAATTATTTTGTACTTTACTACATAACTTGTATCATCTGCATAACGCAGATTGTTGATGAGTCTTCCTCCAATCCTGATGACACATTTCTACTAATGGAGCCCAACCTCCTGGATAATCTGTTCTGAAAGTAAATTGAAAAGGCATGGAGATAAGACACATCCCTGGTGTACCCTCTTCATAATTTTTAAATATGCAGTGTTCCCTTGCTCTGTTCTGATGATTGCCTCCTCATCCAAGTATAGGATTCACATTAGCACAATCAAATGTTTTGGTATTCCCATTCTTCTCAGAGTCAGTCACAGTTTGTTGTGGTCCACACACTCAAACACTTTTGCATAGTCAATGAAACACAGGTATTCCTCTGGTATTCGCTGCTTTCAGCTAAGATCCATCTAACATTAGCTACAATATTCTTCAGCAGAATCTTGCTTGCATGTGATATTAATGATATGGTTCAATAATGATAATTTTCCACACTCTGACAGATCACCTTTCTTTAAAATGGGAACAAATATCCAGTCAATTCCTGGGGACTTACTTTTTGCCAATTCTTTCAGAGCATCTTGCACTTCTTCCTTCATTACCACAAGCTCTTCCTCATACGTTCTTTGATGAAATTTTTCTGTGTCCGCCAATTCCTTTTGGTACAATATCTCTGTATGCTCTTTCTATCTTCTTTTACTATTTCCTGTTGTTGTTGTTGTTTGGTGCCGTCGAGTCATAGACGACTCATAGCGACCGTCTGAACAAACAGCCTGAGCGCTGTTCATACATAGTTTCCAGAGGCAAGCCATTTCAGAAGTGGATGCCGCTCCTGCTTCCAGACTTGTTTTAGTCGGGAAGCTCCAGCCAACACTAATATTTCCTAACTCATTTAATATTCTGCCAAAAGCATCCTTAAGTATTACAACTTGAGGCTTGAATTAGTTCTTCGTGCCTTGAGCTTAAGAAATGTGGAGTGACTTCAGCCCCTTTGATTTTCTGACTTCAGTTCTTTGCACATTTAATTATAATACTTTACTCTGTCTTCCCACACTGCAGAAGGTCAAGAACTGAAGCCTTCAATATGGATTGAAGCTCAATATCAAGAAAACAAAGATTCTCACTACTGGGTTGAATGACAGGATCGTGATAGATGGTGAAGAGATTGAGACTGTAAACATTTTTGTTTGTTTGGCTTCACGATCAATGTTCTTGGCACCGGAAGCCAGGAAATTAAAAGATGTATGGTGTTGGGAAAGTCTTGTTGTCAGAGACCTCTCCAGAGTACTGAAGAGCAATGATGTCAGTCTGGAGACTAAGGTGTGACTGATACAGGTCATGGTCTGTGCAATCATTCTATGCATCAGAGAGCTGGGCAATAAATAAGGGATGATAGAAGGAGAATTTATGTCTTTGAGTTGTAGTGCTGGAGAAGAGTATTAAATATACAACTGACTGTTAAAAGAACAAACAGGTTCATACTGAAGAGAGTTAAACCAGGCTGCTCCTTGGAGACAAGGATTCTAAAGCTTCATCTGACATATTTTGGACATGTTGCAATGAGTGACTAGTCCTTGGAAAGGGACATCATGCTTGGGAGGGTGGAGGGACTTCCTAGGAAAATAAGACCCTCGTTGAAATGGATTCGTTCAGCAACTGGGATAATGGAGGTAGATATGTCAGAGACAATGAGATTGGCACAGGGTAGAGCAAGGTTTAGGGCTCTTGTATATAGCATCACTATGAGTCTCAGGTAACTCAATGGCACATAACAACAACAACTACTACTACTACTACTTAACTTGGGAGAGATTGTGGACACTTATGCTGAATTAACAAACTCAGTCCTAAAAGGACAAATATTGTATAAAACCATTTTTGTAGAATAAGGATCCAAGGTAGGGGGGAGGATGAAAAATAAGGATGAAAGGGGGTAGGGTGTTAATTATGGGGTAGCACAATTCGATGTGTGTACGGGGTGAAGGAAATTGGAAAAATCTTTTGTGAAAAACAATGCATTCAAACCTTGTAAATAAATCAGTTGTTGTTGTTGTTATGTGCCGTTAAGTTGTCAGCGACTCATAACAATCTTATCTACAACAGACTTAAACCCTGCTCTATACTGTGTCAATCTCACTTTCTCATATACACCTACCCCATTACCCCAGTCACTGAATCAATGCACTTCATAGAGAGTCTTCCTCTCCTGCACTATCCCTCCACCCTCCCAAGCATGGCATCCTTCTCTAAGGACTGATCCCTTCTTGTAACATGTCCAAAGTATGTCGGACAAAGTTTCAGAATCCTTGCCTCCAAGGAACAACCTCATCAACCCTCTCCAGAATGAACCTGTTCGTCCTTTTAGCAGTCAGTGGTATATTCAATACTGTTCTCCAGCACCACAGCTCAAAGGCCTCAATTCTTATATCCTCCCTAGTCATTGTCCAGCTCTCTGATGAATAGCAAGTGATTGCAAAGACCATGGCCTGTATCTGGAACACCTTAATCTCCAGACTGACATCAGTGTTCTTCAGTACTTTGAAGAGGTCCTTAACAGCAGACTTTGCCATCGCAATACATCTTTCAATTTCCTTGCTGAAGGTACCAAGTGTTGACTCTGAAGCCAAGCAAACTAAAGCTGTTTATTACTTCAATCTCTTCACCATCCATCCAGATGCTGTCGAAATCTTTGTCTTCTTGATATTGAGACTCAATCCCTATTGAAGGCTGCAGTCCTTGACCTTTTGCAGCAAGCATTTCAGGTCCTCCTCAGCTTCAGAAAGCAGTGTTGTTTCATCTGCATATTACAGATTGTTGATGACTCTTCCTCCAATCCTGATGCTGCACTCCTCATACAATGAAATGTGCAAGGAGTTGGAGTCAGAAAATTAAAAGGGCCATACTCACACAGCATTTCTCAAGCTCAAGGAGCTAGAGAACAAATTCAAACTTTGAGTTGCTATACTAAAGAATGCTTTGGGCAGATTCTTAAATGATCCAAGAAAGAGTATACAGAGTAACTGCACAGAAAGGAATTAGCAGACACAGAAGAATTTAAAGCAACAACATATGAACAAGAGCTTACGGTGATGAAGGAAGAAGCTCAAGCTTCTTTGAAGGAATTGGCAAAAAATAAGGCCCCAGGAATTGATGATATACCAACTTATATATTTAAACTAACAGATGCTGCCCTAGATGCACTCAACAAGTTGCGTCAAGAAATCTGGAGGACAACCACTTGGTCAAATAACTGACTGGAAGAGATCTATATTTGTTCCCATTAAAAAGAAAGGTGACCCAACAGAGTGTTAGAAATTATCAAACAATATCATTGATATCTCATGAAAGTGAGATTCTGTTGAAGATTATCCAGAAATGACTGGAACAGCACATCAACTGAGAACTGCCAGAAGTGCAGGCTGGGTCTAGAAGGGGTTGTGGTCCTAACAAGATTGTAACTAATAGATGGATCTTGGCTGAAAGCAGGGAGTACCAAAGGAATGTCTATCTGTGTTTCATTGATTATGCAAAGGCATTTGACTGTGTGGATCACAACAAATGGTGGCTGACTCTGAGAAGAATGGGAATCCCAGAACACTTGATCATGCTACTACAAAATCTATTCTTGGACCAGGAGGCAGTCCTCAGAACAGAGCAAGGAAACACTTCATGGTTCAAAATTGGGAAAGATGTATGCCAGAGATGTGTCCTATCTCCATACCTAATTAAATCAGAATAAAACAAACAAACAAACAAAAATAGAAGGAAAAAAGGGGGCAGGTGAGCTGGGAGACATGAGGAGGAAAAGAAATCACTTTGATAACAGAATTTGGTAAGCAACGATGAAGGAAGATGAAGGAATTAAGAAAGATCTAATGGAGACTTGAATAATAGTAGTATAAGAATAGGAACAGATCAATGATGATTAATTTTATAAAGCACAATATATGTGAGTAATCACTAGAAACACAATGCGAATGTGAAATGTATGAGACACATGTACATGAATAATAGACAATGTATATGAATGTTTTACGTAAACCAATATAAAATAAAAATAAAGTGGGACAAAAAATACAATGCTGATTAATTGTTTCTTGATTTTTAAACTGTGCAGATTTCCCTTGTTTTTTTCAACCTCCTGCTTCTTGGATTTTGTTTAGGTTTTGCACGACCACCATAAAGGATTCAGGACTTCTACTCTCCTCAATGTTTTTATTATATATTATGACCTATATCATGATATGTTTTTTGAATAGTTAGTAAGAAATAACTAAATGTCTTTCTGCCTTTTTTTGCTTTCAACCATGATCCATCTGCCATTAGCAATCCTCTGTTTCACAGATAATACTGAGTTCAGCTTGAATTTCTAGCAGTTTTCTGTTAAAATATTACTCCAGTAAAGGATATTAGAAACCAATTTATTAAAATAATGTTTTTCATTAAAAGCTAAATAACATTTTTAAAAAAACTATAAAAATCACTGATATAATGAGAAATTTATAATATTTCCCTTCATATTGATCGTATTGAGAACACAGTCATAAAGACTTTACATATAAGTGATCATCAGTCCTTTCTCATGCCAAAAGAAATTTAGCCCATGTGTAATTGATCTTCTCTTTCCTGACAATATTTTAGGCGTTAGAGCAATATGGTTCTCCAGGAGTCCTCTTTTACATCCATTTTTAGAGAAAAATTAATCAAAATGAAAATAGACTAAAAATAATGCTTTACGTGCTCACTTTGGCGGTACATATACTAACTAATACTCAACAGAAATTTTTATAAAAGTAATGGATGTTTTTAAAAGTACATTTGTTTAATTGTCAGCATCTCTCAGATGCTAAATTATGAAAATATATGCATAATTATGTTTCATTTTAGAAAAGCACTTTCAGATTCACACTTGTATTCAAAGCACAGGCACGGATGATTTGATACTTGTATTTGCAGAAAGATCCAAAAGGAAGAAATGATTCAATAATTGAGTAATAATATTAAAATGCTAGAGCACCTAGACACACACTGTCCACATGCACTTTCTATGTATCCCAACTCCATGTATGTTACGACTATGAAGTTGAATTAAATAAAAAACACTGATCATAAGAACTATAATTTTAAGGTCAGTTGATATATTCTTTTAATTAATAGTAAAAAAAATTGCTTAAAGTATATATCTAGGTTTGATTAGATGTTTTCATGTTTAGGATCAACAATCTAAAACATAAAGTGCCTTTAAAGATGAAGAAATTCTCTGTGATAAGCAAATCATTACCAAACACCAAATTTCAATATGTGAAGAGAAGATTTTGAATTAATAGATATTATAATTTGAATTCTTTCTCTTTTGAAATATAAAATCTCCCTTTATAATTAATCATTTATTATCTGCCCCTTTATCTCTGGCATCATCACCCTGTAGAAACATGATCTAGTTGTCAGTAATAAAGAAATGATAAGAGAAAACACCATATTCCTCATCATTTGAAGAGTTTACAGAAATGTCTTTCTAAATCAATCATTCTTGTAGTTTAGGCTTTGCCAATTTCAATATGTCATTTCTAATCACTATTTTATCACTTTCTATAAGTCAGAAGTTGTCAAGTTGGTTTTTAAATGTGGTTTTAGAGTTTCTTTTTAGCTGGAAAATATTCACACTTAAAATCTGAAAAACAAGTAGTTCCTTCTGTTTCCTTCTACAATTTTAAAGCCTGTCCTCTGTATATTTTATGTAATTTTAATAAGATAAAATTAAGTATATAATTAACTAAAGACAAGCTATGATATAGAATTGAATTCAATACTAACTTAACTAAGTAAGAACTAAATTTCAGAATGATATAAGAACTGTAATAGATAGGTGATAGGTGATCATAGATAGATACATAGATAGATATAGAATATGTATGTATATACCTTATATATGTATATAGAATAGATATTTATACCTTATATAGATAGATATAATAGATATATATCTTATATATCTGCATATCTATGTCTATACATATACCTATTAAATGAATAATAATTATAATATGGGACTGTATAATGCCAACACTAATTTATGTACAAAGAAATTTTCAATATTATATTATTTTATCATACAACATGATGGTAAATCAGGTAATTGCAGTGAAGTTTGTTACCTTCGTTCTCCAGATCTCAAAATTATCCACCTTTGACAGATTGTATTATTACAAATTTTCTTCCTTTTTTTAATTGCCATTTTTTTAATTGATTTGCATACAAAGTTTATATACATTGTGTTTCACACTATCCTTCATTCACAT
>NW_006399768.1:1434969-1458425 GCF_000299155.1 Elephantulus edwardii | reverse complement strand
ATAATCCACTCTGCAACCCTCATTGCATACTCCTACGATAAAAATAATGCCCTAAAATGTAATACTTTGCACATTATAAACAATTTTTTCCTCAGAACCACTCAGAAAGTGTTCCCTTTTAGTTTTATAAGATACGAAAGGAAACAAACTATTTTTAATGATTTGTATGCTTATTATAATAATTTCTAGAAATATACAAAAACTATTCAAACAAAAATAAGTTAATTTTTATATAAACATCTAATGACAAAATTTTAGTTCATTTGTTTGCATTTTTGAGGAAATTGTAAAGATACATTTTAAAACCCATAGTCTTACTGAAATAGCTCTAAGTTACCCCCAATCTTCAAAAATAACTTTACCTGTTTCATTAGCTGAAAACTGTGTTTGATTTAAAGATTCAAGCTTTTCTAAAGGTCGATCTTCATCACTATCATTTTTACACTTTAAGTCCACAATTTCTTGCACATTTATTTTATTTCTTTTTTTAGGTGGTTTCTTTAGCCATATCAGTAATTCAATGTTGTTCGTGTTTTCAGCATTGAGTTCTAACTTATATTGAACCTATGTACATCTGGGCAGGCGGACATTGTCCAGTCCTACACCATCCTCATCATCTCTGTGGTTTTTAAGCCCATTCTTGCAGCCACTGTGTCAATCTAACTTGTACAGAATCTTGTTCATTTTTTCCACAGACTATCTTCATTACTAGACATGACATCCTCTCTAAAATCAGCAAATATTGGTAATATGCACAAAGAATGTGGAAAGGAGAGGAGAACACTGATCTTATTTTCTTAAGCTCTAATAATGACATTAATTGACTTGTGAACCTATATGATGTAAGTGGGCTCAATCACTACTCCTTTTTGTGTTGTCACTACTAAAGCATTTGATTGCTGAATCATTTTGTTTTTTTCTAGTATATAAATAATTTTGTACTGTGATTTTAATGAAAGTTTACATAAAACTTGGATTTCCATTCATTAAGTGTTGCATATTTTTCTCCCTACACTCCTAATTCACTTAAAAAATATTTACTCATTATTGCATAGTTTCTTCCTTCTCCCCTCTTCAGGCCACTCTGCTATGCACCTCTTATTCTGACTTTTGTCATGCAAATAATGCCTAATCATATATTTCTTTTAAATAGTTCTTTCCTTCATCTGTTCCAAGGCAGTATTTTCTTAGATTCCCCTCAAGTCCCACGTCAGCCTTGTTTTGTAAGAATAGCATTTGTCCTTTTGTAACTGAGATATTTCACTCAGCATAATGTCCTCCAAGTGTGAACCTTGTTGTATCATATTTTATGAGTTGCTTGTTTTTCATTGATGTACTGTATTCCATTGTGTGAATATATCACAGCTTCTCTTTCCATTCCTTTATTGTTGGTCACTTGGGTGGCTTCAAACTCTTTGCTATTGTGAACAACGCAACAATAAACAAGAATGTGCATATATCTGTTTGAGTGGCAGCTCTGGTCTCTTTATGGTATATACCCAGCAGTGAAATTGCTAGATAAAATGTTATTTCTATTTCCAACTTTTTTTTTAAAAGCACCATATTGCCTTCCATAATAATTGCACAATTTTACTCCCACCAATAGTGAATAGGGTTTCAGTTTCTCCACAAGCTCGTCAATATTTGTTGTTTGCTGCTCTGTTGAACTTTGCTGTTGTTTTGATGGCTTAGTTGTTTTGATTTGCATCTTTCCTAGAGCGAGGGAATTTTGAACATTCTTCATGTGTTTATTAATCATATGAGTGTCTTCTTTGGTGAAATATCTGTTTATATCTTGTGCTCCTTTTGTGATTGGTCTGTTTATCTTGTTGAGGTGCTAGAGTATTCTATAAAATTTAGATATGAGTCCCTTATCAGACATATCCTTACCAAATATTTTTTCCCAGTCTGTGGCTTCCCTTTTTACTCTGTTGGAGAAAGTTTTGTAAATGCATAGGGATTGCATTCTTAGAAATTTCCATTCATCTATTTAACTCTCTCCTGATTGTAGGTTTTTCAGGAAATTTGGAAGACTGTTTATACTGTGGATTAGGGCCTGTAGAATTCTTCCAAGCTTTTCTCTGATGAACTTTATAGTCCTTGGTTTTAGTTCCAGGTGCTTTATCTTCTTTGAGTTAGCTGTTTTTGTATGGTATGAGGTGAGGATCTTGCTTGACTTTTCTACAGAAAATTTAACTATTTTTCCAACACCGTTTGTTGAAGAGGCTTTCATTTCGCCACTTAGTTGATTTTATCTCCTTATGAAAAATCAGTTGACCATAGGTAAATCAACTGATTTCTTGATTCTTAATTCTAAAACATTGATCTCTGTGTCTTTCACTATACCAGTACCAGGCTGTCTTGACCACCACAGCTGTGTAGTAGAATGTGAAATTAGGAAGTGAGATGCCTCTACTTATTCAGAATCTCTTTCCATTCGAGATGAACTAGAAATTGTTTTTTCCATCTTGTTGAAGAATTAAATAGATATTTGTATTGGGATTGCATTGAACACATAGATTGCCTTTGATAGAATTTTCATTTTCACAATATGGAGTCTTCCTATCCCTGAGCATGGTTCTCCCATTGAGAATCTCCCATTTCTCTGGGTCTCTTTTTGTTTCTTGTAATAATGTTTTATAATTATTTTTAGTATTTTTTCTGATTTATTTACAAAGTTTGAATACATTGTTTTTCACAAAAGATTCTTCCCGTTTACTTCACCCCACCCGCCCATTGAATTGTACAATTCTATGATTAATACTCTACCCCCCCATCCGCTTTCCTCTATGTCCACCCTACCGTCCCCCGACCTTGTATTCTCATACTCATTCTACAATAATGGTTTTAACAGTATTTCTCCTTGTGAGACTGAGTTCACTCAGCATGATGCTCTCCAGTCCCTCCCAAGTTATGTAGTAATTTATCAAATCATTGCTCCTGTGTGCTGTGTAGTAAGTACTCCATTGTATGAATGTACCACAACTTCTCAATTCATTCATTTGTGGTTGGACATCTGGGCTTTTTCCATGTTATTGTGAAGGTTAATAATGCTGCTATTAAAATTGGTGTAAAAGTTTCCATTTGAGCCTCTGTTCTCATTTTCTTAGGGTATATTACAAGAAATTAAGCGGAAAGATTTTTCACAGGGGAAAATACTCGGATGGGCACATGAAGAAATACTCCAAATCACTGGCAGTAAGAGAGATGCAAATCAAAACCACAAAGAGATACCATCTAACTCCAGGAGCAGTCTCAAATTTTAAAATGACAGCAAACAAACAGTGGAGATGTGGTGAAATAAGAATTCTTTTACGTTGTTGGTGGAATTCTACAATGCTATAATTTTCTTGGTATTTCACATGCAAGCAAGATTTTACTGAAGATTATCCAAAAACGATTAGAACAGCACATCAGCAGAGAACTGTCAGAAGTCCAGGCTGGGTTTAGAAGGGGTCGTGGTACTAGGGATATTGTTGCTGATGTTAGATGGATCTTGGCTGAAAGCCGAGAATACCAGAAGAAGGTCTATCTGTGTTTCATTGATCATGCAAAGGCATTTGACTATGTGGATCATAACAAACTGTGGCTGACTCTGAGAAGAATGGGAATCCCAGAACATTTAATTGTGCTAATGTGAAACCTATACTTGGATCAAGAGGCAGTAATCAGAACAGAGCCGTGTAACACTGCATGGTTCAAAATTGGGAAGGGTGTACGCCAGGGATGCATCCTGTCTCCATACCTTTTCAAAATGTATGCAGAGCAGATTACCCGAGAGGCTGGGCTCTACGAGGAGAATTGTGGCATCAGGATTGGTGAAAGATCTATTAATAATCTGTGTTATGCAGATGACACATCCCTGCTTTCAAAAACTGAGGAGGACCTCATGCACTTGCTTTGAAGGGTCAAGGACTGCAGCCTTCAGTATGGACTGAGGCTCAATGTCAAGAAGACAAAGATTCTCACCACTGGACCAATTGGCAGTGTCAGGATGGATGACGAAGAGATTGAGAGTGTTCACAGCTTCAGTTTGTTCGGCTCCACAGTCAACACTCTTGGCACCAGCAGTAAGGAAATTAAAAAGCGTATCGCGATGGGAAAGTCTGCTGTTAGGGACGGCTCCACAGTCAACACTCTTGGCACCAGCAGTAAGGAAATTAAAAAGCGTATCGCGATGGGAAAGTCTGCTGTTAGGGACGGCTCCACAGTCAACACTCTTGGCACCAGCAGTAAGGAAATCAAAAAGCGTATCGCGATGGGAAAGTCTGCTGTTAGGGACCTCTCTAAAGTACTCAGGAACAACAGTGTCTCTCTGGAGACTAAGGTGCGCCTGATACAGGCCATGGTCTTTGCAATCGCTTGTTATGCATCAGAGAGTTGGACAATGACTAGGGAGGACAGAAGGAGAGCTGATGCCTTTGAGCTGTGGTGCAGGAGAAGAGTACTGAATGTACCATGGACTGCCAGGAAAACAAACAGATTCATCTTGGAGAGGATTAAACCAAGCTACTCCTTGGAGGCAAGGATTCTGGGGCTTCATCTGACATACTTTGGACATGTTGCCAGGAGGGACGGGTCCTTGGAGAGGGACATCATTCTTTGGAAGGTGGAGGGACAGCGCAGGAGGGGAAGACCTCTGTGAGATGGATTGATTCGGTGACTGGGGTAATCCGGATGGGTGTGTCAGAGGCAGTGAGGTTGGCGCAGGATAGAGCAGGGTTTAGGGCCATTGTGCATTGGGTCGCTATGAGTTGCAAAGGACTCGCAGGCACATAACAACAACAACAACAACATTCTTTTGTATTGTAGATATTTTGTATTCCTAGTTAGATTTACTTCCAAGTATTTAATCTTACGATTAGTTATTGTTATGGGTCTTGTTTTTCTTAGCTCCATTTCTGAATTATCTTTGTCACTGTAGAGAAATCCAATTGATTTTTGTATTGATATTGTATCCTGCCACTTTGCTGAATTGGTCGACTATGTCCAGTAGTTTTCTCACTGAGTCTTTAAGGTTTTCTAAGTATACTATCATATCATCCTGTATATAGAGATAAGTTAACCTCCTATTGGTCAATTTGGATACGTCTTATTTCCTTCTTTCGTCTTGTTGCTTTTGCTCAGACTTCTAATACAATATTGAAGAGGAGATGTGATATCAGGCATCCATGGGTAGTTCCTCTTCTCAAAGTGAATGCTTTTAATCGCCCTCCATTAAGAATCTCATCGACTCTTGGTTGTGTGTGTGTGTGTATTTTTTTTTTACTGTGTTTAGGAATTTTCTCTCTATTTTTGTTTTGTTGAGTGTCTTAATTAGGAAAGGGTGTTGGATTTTGTCAAAAGTTTTTCTGAATCAACTAATAGGATAATGTGGTTTTCGTTTGCTTTGTTAATGTGATGAATTACACTGATTGTTTTTCTTATGTAGAACCATCCTTGCATACCTATTATGAATTCCACTTGGTCATGGTGATTTTTTTAATATAATTTTGGATTCTATGGGCCAGGATTTTATTCAGGATTTTTGCATCTATGTTTATGATAGATATTGGTCTCTAGTTTTCTTTTTTGGTGTTGTTATCTGACTTTGGTATCAAGGATATATTTGTTTCATTGAATTAGTCCAGAAAAATTCCATCTTTTTCTATTTTCTGAAATATTTTAGGTAGACTTGGTAACAGTTCTTTTCTGAATGTTTGCTAGTAAAATCTGCTAGCAAAATCATCTGGTCCAAATATTTTTTCAGTTGTTTTATTACCTGTTTAACTTCTTATTTTGTAATCACTGAAGAAGCTCATTATCAGCTGTGAAACAAGGCCAGGTGTTAGTTGGGGGATAGAATACCATCTAAGGCTTATATGCAAGTTCAAATTGAAGCAAAAGAAAATGAAAACAAATTTTAAAAAGAGAAAAATTTGACCTTAAGTCTATACTACTTGGACTTAAATACTATCTCAGGAACAGGTTTGAGGCTTTTAACACTAAAGGAAGAAAATAAGGTATTTTGTGGGATGATATAAAGAATATTATCCATGAAAATTCAAAAGTCATTACAAAGACAGAGAAGGTAGAAAAGACTGAGATGGATATTGGAAGAGACTCTGAATATTGCCCTACAGCACACAGAACAAAGCAGAATCTAAGAAGTAAGGGAGTTAAGTAGCTGAACAGAAGATTACAAAGGATAGCTCAGGAAGTAAAAACAAAGTAGTATAATGAAATATGTGATGACTTGTAACAAAAAATTAAAAGGGATGAACTTGCTCAGCATTTCATAAACTGGAAGGACTGAAGAATAAATTCTAATTTTTGACTCTCAAAAGAAACTCTAAAGTAGTGGTTGTAAATTTCTGCTTAACCTTTAGATACTTTTGAAAAATGCTTAAATCCATATCCACCAATGTCTGAGAAAGCTTATAAAATGCTGGTATGTTGTTTGTTTTTATGTACCATTGAGTCATGAGTGACACTTCAATGGGGTTTCAGTCATTTAATTACATGAGTGTGGATTGGTCATCTTTCTCCCATAAAACTCTCTTTAAAATCCTACTACACTGCCGTGGTAATTAAAACAGCATGGAACTGGTACAATGACAGACACATAGATCAATGGAATAGAATTGAGAATCCTGAAATTAGTCCATCTATTTATGGTCGACAGATTTTTGACAAGGAGATGAAATCAGTTAGGTGGGGAAATGACAGCCTTTTTAACAAATGGTGTTGGCAAAACTGGCAGACTATCTGCAGAAAAATTAAATAAGATCTACAGCTCACTCCATATACAAAAACCAACTCAAGGTGGATCATGGACCTTGGACTAAAACCAAGGACTATAAACTTCATTCAAGAAAAGCTTGGAAGAACTTTAGTAGCCCTAATCCACAACATAAAGAGCCTTCCAAGTATCCTGAAAAATTTAGAACCAGGAGAAGATAAAATGGATGAATGGGACCTTCTAAAAATCAATTCCCTATGCACATCCAAAAACTTCTCCAACAGGATAAAAAGGGAAGCCACAGACTGGGAGAAAGTCTTTGGTAATGACATGTCAGATAAGGGATTTATACCTAGAATTTATAAAATACTTGAGCACCACAAGAAGATAACGGTAAATACTCCAATAGAAAAATGGGAACAGAATATGAACAGACACTTCACCAAAGAAGACATTCAGATGGCCAACAAGCACATAAAGAAATGTTCAAAATCCCTAGCCCTGAGAGAGATGCAAATCAAGACAAATATGAAATATCATCTCACCCCATGAAAAATAGCAAAATTTAACAGAACAGCTAACAACAAATTCTGGCAAGGTTGTGGAGAGACTGGCACTCTTATTCACTGTTGATGGGAGTGTAAAATGGTTCAACCACTGTGGAAAGCGGTTAGATGCTTTCTCAAAAAGTTGCAAATAGAGATACCATTTGACCCAGCAATTCCATTACTGGGAATATACCCTATAAAGACCATACATGATATCCAAGCAGATATATGCACACCCATATTTATTGCGGCTTTATTCACAATAGCAAGGAGTTGGAAACAATCTAGGTACCCATCAACAAATGAATGGATAGAGAAGCTGTGGTATATTCACACATTAGAATACTATGGTGCTTTGAAAAACAAGGAACTCATGCAATATTAATCAAAATGGGTGACCTTGGAAGACATTATGCTGAGTAAAAAATCTCAGTCACAAAGAGACAAATATTATATGGTGCCACTGTTATAGAATGAGGCTGACATTGGGGTGGGAGTAAGACTGAGAAAAACTGGATAAATTATGTTTACTGCATTGAAAAAAAAAAGAAATAGTTGCCTAATATATATATATCTGCAATTTAAATTTCATGTGAGTAATTAATATTCTGTTCCACAATCAACCTCAATGCTTGTTTAGACAGCTTATAATGAGTTCTGTATTGTTTCTTTCTATAGATAAAACCAATTTGATACTTGTATATTCCTTTAGGTAAGATCCATGTATATAATTGTCATTTATGTTATTCTGGTTTTCTGTAAAAAGGTATGAGCAGTGAATAAATTATTGATTGAAAAAAAAGCAGCTAAACTTATATCAAAATGCCAGGTGAGTCTGGATTATTTTCGTCTTTAAATGATACTTTATTAAATACATTTCTATGAGTTAACACTTACGTTGTTTCTAATCACTTGCTATCTTAAACATTGCTTCATTGAATACCATGATGCATACAATTTTGTTTATGTATCAGAGTATATATTGAGGATAATTCCTAAAAATACAATTTGTTGACCAAATATTATTTCAGTTTACAATATTCGTAGATGTTTCCCAATTTCACTTCAAAGGGTTAGATCCTATTTATATTCTTACTCATAATGTGAGTTTTCTTGTGCCCTTGACAGTACAGAATGTTATCAGTCTCTTTGATCATTTCTGTTCTAAGTAAAATATCATTTTTGCTTTAATTTGTTTTTCTCTTAAGAATGTGAATGAAGTTGAAATAGATTCAAATATTTAAATATTGTATTTCCTTTTCTTTGTACATTTTCAATAGATTGCTTGTCTTTTAATTTGCTCATATATTGAAAAAATTCATCTTTGTAAGAATAAAAAACAAAAACAAAAAAAACCCCCTCTCTTTAAGGGTCTTTCTCTCCTATGCTGTCCGTCCACTCTCCCAAGCATGACATCCCTCTTCAAGGACTGATCCCTTGTAACATGTCCAAAGTATGTCAGATAAAGCTTCAGAATCCTTGCCTCCAAGGAGCAGCTGGGCTCCACCCTCTCCAAGACAAACTTGATGTTCTCCATGGTATATTCAATACTCTTCTCCAGCACCACAGCTCAAAGGCATCAACTCTCCTATCATTCCTAGTCAATGTCTAAGTCTCTGATGCATAGCAAGTGATTGCAAAAACCATGTTCTGTATCAGGCTCACCTTAGTCTCCAGACTGACATCGTTGCTCCTCAGTACCTTGGAGGGGTCTCTGACAGCAGACTTTCCCAATGCAATTTGTCTTTTAATTTCCTGGCTGCTGGTACCAAAAGTGTTGATTGTAAAGCCAAGCAAATTGAAGCTGTCAGCAATATCAGTCTCTTCATCTTCCATCATAATGCTGCCACTCAGTCCAGTGGTGAGAATCTTTGTTTTCTTGATGTTGAGCTTCAACCCATATTGAAAGCTGCAGTCTTTGTCTGAAGCAAGTGCTTCAGGTCCTCCTCAGTTTCAAGAAGTAGGGTTTGTGTCATCTACATAACACGGATTGTTTTGGGGTATACCTCCAATCCTGATGCCACACTTTTCCTCATAGATCCCAGCTTCCCAGATAATCTATTTTGCATATAGATTGAAAAATTATGGAGCTAGGACACATTGGGCAACTAATTAAGAAATAAGAATAATGAATAAACTATTTGTCTTAAGCAAATAATAATTGTCATTAAACACAGCAAGTTTTCATTGAATTTTCAGGACTAGCTAGCTAGCTAGCTTTCTATCTGGTTGTTTTTTGGGGTTTTTTTTATTGCTTTCACGTTGAGCATGACACATAGTGACCCTGTGAACAAAAGGCCTAAAATCTTTCTACAACTATCTACATTATCAAAGTTCATAGAGTTTCCACAGGCATGTTTAGGAAGTGGATGTCACTCCTGCTTCCAAACCTGTCATTGTGTGTTATTGTTGTTATGTACCATTGAGTTTCCTGCGATGAGTAGGGACCGTATGTACAGCAGCTCTGAACCCTTCCCTACCCTAAGCCAGTCTCACTAATTCCGACACACCAATCTCGATGGTCCCACTCATTGCATCAATCCATCTCATCCAGGGTTTGCCACTCCTGTACTGTGTGTCCACCCTTCCAAACATGATGTACTTCTCCAAGAACTTATCTTTCTTAGATAAATGCCAAAAGTAAGTGAGGTGGAGCTTCAAAATTCTAGCATCCAAGGAGAAACTTGGTATCACCTTCTTCAAGACAGACCTATTTGTTTTCTTGGCAGTCCATGGTATGTTCAAGACTCTTCTCCATCACCACAACTAGAAAGCATCTATTCTTCTTCTGTCATCCTTAGTCATTCATTGTCCAACTCTCTGAAGCATAACAAGTAATTTAGAAGACCATGGCTTGAATTAGACACACCTTTGTATCTAGACTGACATCATTGCTCTTCAGCACTCTGGAGAGGTCCATGACAGCAGATTTTTTCCCAATGCAACTTATATTTTGATTTCCTGACTGCTGGTGCTAAGAGTGTTGATTGTGGATCTAAACAAACTGTATTGCTAACAACCACAATATATATCTTATTCAGCTATTATGGTGCTGCCAATTGGCCTAGTGGTGAAAATCTTCATCTTCTTAGTGTTGAGCTTATATTGAAGACTACAGTCCTTGACTATATTTAAGACTATAGACCTTTGGCAGCAAGTGTTTCAGGTCTTCTTAAGTTTCAGCAAGTGAGGTTGTGTCACCTGCATATTGTTGATGAATCTTTCTCCATTATTGATGCCAACTCCTCCTCATAAAGCCCTGCTTCATGAACGATCTTTTCTGCAGATTGAAAAGGTATGGAAACAGGATGCATCCCTGACACACTACTCTCCTGATTTTGAACAATGCAGTGTTTCCCTGTTCTGTTCTGAGGACTGCTTCTTAGCCTAAGTATAGGTTTCATATAAGCATGATCAAGTAATCTGAGATTCCCATTTTCCTCAAGGTTAGCCACAATTTATTGTGATCCACACAGTGAAATGTCTTTGCATAGTCAATGAAAAGTACACACACACACACACACACATAGGTAATCTCAGTGAAATATCCTTTTTATAGATGAAATATCATTTTTGATAGTATAGTTTATACAGAGGTATGCAGCAAGTTCAAAGAGTGTCTTTATGGCTGTTTGAATACAACATCAATTCTTTGGGAGAAAGATGGACAATCATCTCCTACGCAAATTACAACTGAAAAACAAACAAAACAAAACAAAAAAAAAAGCAAAACACTGGAGGGGCAACGATGTATTAGTTCCAACTTGATAGGAATGAGTTGAGTGGATGTAGTAATGTTATTGTACTGATATATTGCACTGATAACTGAAAGTTTAGTGATTCGAATCCATAAGCTGCTCTGAAGGAAAAAGATGATCTTCTTCTCCCATAAGATTTATGACTTCTGAAACTGGGTAAGGGCCATATGAGTTTTAACCACAACGTGATCACAGTGGATTTGGGTTTTGGATATGTTTTACTATTTGAGGTGTTGTTGTGTTGTTACTGTGTTCCCTAAAGTCAGAGCTGGCCCATAATTGACCCTCTAGCAGATTTTCAAAGGCAGTAAATCACATGGGAGGAGATTACCCATCTTGCCCCACCCCAGAGCAGCTGGTGAATTAGAACTATGTACCTTTGCATTGGCAGCGAAACTCCTTGAAGTTTAAAATCCCAAAATACAAAAACAAAAACAAGCAAACACTGACAAATAGGAAGTAAATAAAATATCTCAGTTGAAAAGTGTGTATAATTTTAACTAACACTTTGTTTACATTTGGGACCATATTTAAAGAGCTAGAGAAAACCTGAAAATTAAAAGGAAAAAAAAAAGAGTTTGTGATGTATACCTGAAGCACCTAATGTTATAGCTAGAAATTAATATAAAACCCAAATACTTTAGAGATTTTTTGGTGCCATTTTGTCAACTCTGACTCACAGCAGTTCTATATAGAAAAGATAATAACCATGTCCAATTCTGTGTCATTCTTACAATCTTATCTTTGCTTAGACCTATTGTCACAATTGTCACAATCTCTGTAAATGTGTTATTGTTGTTGTTGTTATGCTTCATCGATTCGCTTGCTACACGTAGTGACCAGATGTACAAGAGTCCTAAATGCCGTTCTATCCTGTGCCTACCTCACCATCTCCAACACACTCACTCCCACCACCCCAATCACAGAATTGATCCATCTCATCGAGGGTCTTCCTCTGCTGTGCTGTCCCTCGACTCTCCCAAACATGATGTCCCTCTCCCAGGACCAGACCCTCTTTGCAACATGCCCAAAGTATGTCAGACGAAGCTTCAGAATCCTTGACTTCAAGGAACGTTCTAGGTTCACCCTCTCCAAGACAAACCTGTTTGTTCTCCTAGCAGTCCATGGTATATTCAACACTCTTCTCCAGCATCACAGTGTAAAGGCATCAGTTCTCTTTCTATCATCCCTATTCACTGTCCAACTCTCTGCTGCATAGCATGTAATTGCGAAGACTATAGCCTGGATCAGGCACACCTTAGTCTGCAGTCCTTGTTCTTCAGTACTCTTGAGAGGTCCCCCTGACAGCTGAATTTCCCAATGCAATTCATCTCTTGATTTCCTGGCTGCTGTTACCAAGAGTGTTGACTCTGGAGCCAAGCAAACTAAAACTGTTAACTATCTCAATCTCTTCATGATCCATACTGATGCTGCCAATTGGCCCAGTGCTGAGAATCTAGCATTGGACTAGCAGACACGGATGTTGAGACTGAGATCTTAGAAATAGAAATATAGAGAAGAAGGAACAGCTGTAAGGATACACTAGTGACTGGAACATGGAATGTGAGAAGCATGAATGTACGAAAATTGGACGTTGTTAAGAAAGAAATGGGACACATAAATATTGACATACTAGGTATTGGCAAAGTGAGATGGCTTGGCATGGAACATTTTGAATCAGATGATCATATGAGCTACTATGCTGGGGATGAAAAGGTGAGAAAAAAATGGGGTTGTTTCATAATTTAAAAAGCCATTTCTAGATCCATTCTGAAATACAATGTAGTGAGCAACAGTATAATATTTATACGCATACAAGGAATTCCAGTGAATACTACTGTCATTCAAATACATGCACCAACAACTACAGCCAAAGAGGGAGAAATAGAAGATTTCTACCAACTTTTGCAGTAAGAAATTGATCAAACATGCAGTCAAGATGCATTGATAATAATGAGCGACTGGAACGCAAATGTTGGGAACAGGGAAGAAGGATCAGTAGCTGGAAAACATGGGCTCAGTGAGAGAAATGAGGCTGGAGATAGACTGATAGAATTCTGCACATTCAATGATTTATTCGTTGCAAATATCTTTTATAAGAAACACAAATGCAGGCTATATACATAGATCTCACCTGATGGTATGCATAGGAATCAAATTGATTACATTTGTGGAAAGACTTTCTGGATAAGCTCAATATCAGTTGTGAGAACCAGGCCAGGTGCTGATTGTGGGACAGACCACCAACTGCTCATATGCAATTTCAAGATGAAGTTGATGAAAATTAAATCAACTCTATGGGATCCAAAATTTGACCTTAAGTGTGTCCCACTCGAATTTAAAATTCATCTCAGGAACAGGTTTGAGACCTTTTGCACCAATGAGCGTAAACCAAATGAGCCCTGGGAGGATATCAATAAAATCATCCATGAAGAAAGCAAAAGATCATCGCAAAGGCTGAAGAAGAAAAAAAGACCAAGATGAATGTCAAATGAGACTCTGAATATTGCATTAGAGAGCCAAGAAGCCAAAGCTAAAGGAAGAAACCAAGAAATCAAAGAGCTAAACAGAAAATTTCAAAAGGCACCTCAGGAAGGCAAAGCAAGATACTATAATGAAATGTGCAGAGAGCTTGAGTCAGAAAATCAAAAGAGCCAAATTCACTCAGTGTTTCTGAAGCTGAAGGAGTTGAAAAACAAATTCAAGCCATGGGTGGCAGTGCTTACGGATACTCTGGGTAAAATGTTAAATGATCCAAGAAACATTAAAGAAGATGGAAGGAGTACACAGAGTCACTGTATCAGAAGGAATTGGCTGACATAGAAGAATTTAATGAAATAACATATGAGAAAGTGCCTGTGGTAATGAAGGAAGTTCAAGTTGCTCTAAAGGAATTGGCAAAAAACAATGCTCCAGGAGTTGACGACATACCAGTTGATTTATTTCAACAAACAGACGCTGCCCTGGATGTGCTCACTAAGTTGTGCCAAGAAATATGGAGGACAGCCAGCTGGCCAAATGACTGGAAAAGATTGATATTTGTTCCCTTTCCAAATAAAGGTGACCCAACAGAGTGTGGAAATTATCACACAATATCATTAACATCACATGCAAACAAGATTCTGCTGAAAATTATCCAAAAACGATTGGAAAAATATGTCAACAGAGAACTACCAGATGTGTAGGCTGGAATTAGAAGAGGTCATAGTAGTAGGGATATTATAGCTAATGTTAGATGGATCTTGGCTGAAAGTAGAGAATACCAGAAGAATGTCTATCTGTGCTTCATTGACTATGCAAAGGCTTTTGATTGTGTGGATCACAACAAGCTATGGCTGACTTTGAGAAGAATGGGAATCCCAGAACATTTAATTGTGCTTATGCAAAATCAGGACAGAGCAAGGAGACACTACATGGTTCAAAATCAAGAAGGAGGTTCATCAGGGATGTATTTTGTCTGCATACCTTTTCAATCTGTACGCAGAACAGACCATCTGAGACCTTGTAAAAAATAGTGGAAAAAATGCGCTCTATGCACATGAAGCATTAGTTCTTTTAGAAATTCCAAGTAATAGGAAACTAGATGATTAATTAATTCATCCTCAAAATACTTAAATAAATAAAAGTTTTATCTTTAATTTGGAGATATCAAGGCAGCTTTGTGAGTACTATTACCAGACAGATTAAAACATCTGTACAATTAACAATTTTCTAGTGTATTCTGAGCAAGAGGATATGTGTTATTTTTTAATAACAACACTAGCAATAATGATGTTATCAGAAAAATAATAATAATATATTTATTAAAGAATATGTTCTCAGTACCCTCTGCACAGGTTCTTAGTTGTCTCACACTTGCCATTTTACTTCAGTCTCACAACTCTGAAATAGAGGTTGTTTGACATGAGAAAACTAAAAAGTGAAGTTATTCTACAACTTGCAATCCCATCACTGCTCTTTATAATTAGATGCGTACATAGATACTGTCAAAAGAAATTTGTCTCTTGAAAACCTTCAGTTGAACAAAATAAAAGTTTCACGATCACACAAAATCCTCATGATCACAGTTTGTTCAAGTCTATCCTTGTGTTTATTTTCTCTCTACTTCAAATAACATCATATCATCTGACACATAATGAATTATGTTGTTGTTGTGTACCATAAAGTTAGCACTGACCCACAGCTGACCCTTCAGTGGGTTATCAGATACAATAATTGCTATAAGTGAATTGTCCATCTTACTCCTGTGGAACAGTTGTTGAATTGGAATGCATACCCTTGGATTGTCAGCACAATTCCTTACCACTAAGCCATTAAAGTTCCCTAATTAATTATAATTAATTAATCATATAAAGGATTGATTGATCCCTTCTGATAGCATATCGTAAACAAGTGAATCAAATACTTTTGCACTTTGTAGAATTTTCATTGATATTGTAGCTAATGTTAGATGGGTCTTGGCTGAAAGCAGAGTACCAGAGAAATGCCTATCTGTGTTTCATTGACCATGCAAAGGTGTTTGACTGTGTGGACCACAACAAACTGTGGCTGACTTGGAGAAGAATGAGAATCCCAGAACACTTAAACATGCTTATGTGAAACTTATATTAGGACCAGGAGACAGTCATCAGAACAGAGCAAGGAAACACGACATTGTTCAAAATTGGGAAGAGTATATGCCTTCACCAAGGATGTGTCCTGTCTCCATACCTTTTCAATCTATATGCAGAATAGATTATCTGGGAGGCTGGGCTCTATGAGAAGATGTGTGGCATCATGTTGGAGGAACACTCATCTACAATCTGTTATGCAAATGACACTACCTTGCTTGCTGAAACTGAGGAAGACTCAAAGAGCTTGCTCAAGAAAATCAAGGACTTCAGCCTTCAATATGGATTAAAGTCCAATATCAAGTAAATAAAGATTCTCACCACTGAACCGATTGACAGCATCATGATGAATGGAGAAGAGATTGAGATTGTAAATATCTTTAGTTTGCCTGGCTCCACAATCAGCACACTGGGCATCAGCAGCCAGAAAATTAAAAGACATATAACTTTGGGGAAGTCTGCTGTCAGAGAACTCTCCAAAGTACTGAAGAGCAATGATGTCAGTCTGGAGACTAAGTGATTACTAGCTATGCATCAGAAAGCTGAAAAATGACTAAGTATCATAGAAGGAGAATTGATGCCTTTGAGCTGTGGTGTTGGAGAAGAGTATTGAATATACTACGAACTGCTAACAGAACAAACAGGTTTTTCCTAGTGAGGGTGAAACCAGGATTCTCCTTGGGGGCAGGGATTCTGAAGCTTTATCTGACATATTCTGTAAATGTTGCAAGGAGGAACCAATTATTTGAGAGGAATGTAATGCTTGAGAGACAGTTCAGAATACTAAGACCCTCAATGAGATGGATTGATTCAGTGACTGGGGTAATGGGAGTTGGTGTGTCAGAGACAATGAGATTGGCACAAGATAGAGCAGGGTTTAGGGCTGTTGTACATAGGGTTGCTATGAGTCTCAGGTGACTCAAAGGCACATAACAACAATTTTCCAAATAGATAATCCATATTTTGTTTGGGGCTGGAAGCTTCACTGAAACTATCCTACCACTGGTTTTCTATATAAAAAACTGGCAGATTGGTGGTGGATTTTTTGGTAGTTAAAGCACATATAATAAATATTTCCACATTAAAAGACTTTGATGATATAGTTCATAGAATGTGTGCTGATAAAGCTGCCTATATATGACTGTTTGAATCTACTAGCCACTTTAAGGATAAAAATGGGCAATGTGTTCTTGTGTGTTTTTAGCTTCCAATAATCCAGAGAGTTAGCTATGAGTCAATTCCAACTCAACAGCAATGAGTTCCGGGTTCTGTTTTATTTGTGGTTTTTTTTTTTTTGCTTTTAATCTTGAGTTGATTAAAGTTAAAGAACACTATGTATCTGTGAATAGTCAATATATTCTGGTTAATATTTATACCTTTCAAATGCATAGTCTTTTGACAAAGAAAAGTTCTGGTTACTAATTGACACAGTTTTAATTAAATCTTCATTATATTTAATGTTTTCATAACACAAAAATCTTGATTATGTGAGATTAGATAATGAAAAATACTCCTTTCACTTCTGTGGGTCTTGTTTTAATAAGTGAGAAAAAAACTTTTACACTTGGAAGTTATTTTCACCTTCGTGCTTTTAGCAACATTTGAAAATACTGTGTAAGTGCTATAATTAAATACCTTACATAAATTGTTACCTAATTGTTAGAGACTGACCTAAATAGAATTTTTAGTTAGTGTTTAAAAGTATATTTTCTCATATATCTGTTTCAGAAGGTTAAAAAAATATAATTGACACAAAAGAAATACACACACACACACACACACACACACACACACACACACATACACACACTTGAGTCCAATGATAAAATCTAAGAAGTACGATTTTTATTTAACTAGTAGGGCTTTTCACTAGTAATAGACACAAAGAAGATAGAAATTTATGAAATAATTTAGAATAATAATTAATTACTTTCACACTTTCCAAATTTGAAAACTGAGATTAAATTACTTAAGAATAGGGAAAAACCACCTACAACTTTAAATAAAGAAAATACCTCTAATGGAACTAAAGCAATTTAAACCTAAAGGATAACACAATTTACTAAGGTACAAGGTGATGGTAGAAAAGTTCAATCTGTATTATCCAGAATAATCTCCAGTTGTAAACCATTTCATAAATGGTAAAATTTCATCTGAATCCTTAATTTATTTTAATCATATTATATTCATGTTCTAGAGATTAAGATGTAAACGTTTTTTGGTGGTGATATTGGTATTATTCTACTTGTTGTTGTTGATTGCCTTCGAGTCAAGCACATCTCATAGCGACCCTATGAACAAAAGGCCTGAAGCCCTTCTTCAACTATCGACATTTATCAAAGTTCATAGAGTTTCTGGAGACATGCTGTTTAGGAAGTTGATGCCATTCCTTACCCTATTGATTTAGTCTTCTTTAATTTCATTTAAAAACTGCTATTGTTGCTGTTTGGTTTTTTGGGTCTGCTTCCATGCAAGGATTTTGGCAGTAGTGGCAACACCAGAGTTCTTAAGGGCATTATAATATGGAATCTTGGGCCTTGGAATTTCATGTGAGTCTCCAAATCTCAGTCAAATTGTTGTTGTATACCATCAATGCAGAACCAAATTATAGCTGACCTTTCCACAGATGTTCAGAGGCCGTTGAATCACATGTGATGCGATTGCTGATTTTTCTCTAGTGGTGCACCTGGTAGATTTGAACTGTGTGTCTTTGGGTTGACAGCACACTCCTTACCACTAGGAGACCAGAGATACAGCAACAACTGTGGTTTTCGGCAATACAGTTTTCCCTTGTGTTGTCTGAATAGTACTCATGGTATTCTGCAGTCTTATTGAGTAGCCTTATGTTTTACCCTGCAATATTTAATTATTGTTAAACTAATATTATATTTAAAGAAAATACTAGTGAAGTTTCATTTTCCCTGTTTGTAAATTGACACTGTAACACTTCATTCTAAGAGTATTCCCTTCCAGGAAATGGAATTTTACTATTGGAAATCTGGGTTTAGGTATCTGGTCCTAATGAATTTGCATTAAGCTATCACCTGAGGTTAGTGTCTATTGCTTGTAAGTTCATGAAATCAAAGTAATAATATCTTTATTATTGTGTCCAAAAGAAAAATAAGCCTGTCATTGGGACATCTGGAGCTGCCACTTTATAGTCTGTGTATATTTGTATGTATTAATAATTTTCTATATCTACTTCATGAAGAATGTTGTTTGTGATTACTATTTCTTTTAGCCTTTAGCTTATACAATATTTATCAAAAATTTTTAATATCTTATCAAGGAACTGTGTGCAACTCTCTTTCCATAGATGGTCAGTTTATTTTTATTTTCATGAAGAGTAAGTACAACTTGTAAGAGAAAAGTAGATGACATTTTAAAAGTAGTGTTAGTGGAAGGTGTTTATGAACTGTTATTTTTGTCATATGCCTTTGGGCAAAAACAGGCTCATAGCGAAGTCTTCAGTGGTTTTTTAGAGGCTGTAGATCACACAAGAGGAGATTCTCCATCTTTCTCTTACAGAGAGAGCTGTGGTTTTGAACTGTTTGTGTTTAGGCTGGTAGCTAAACTTCTTATAACTTGGCTACCAAAGCTCCTTATTTGGTTATGAGTACTGACCTTATTTTCAAAAGGCTGTACTATTTAATGTAAATAATGTTTCCTTACAGGTTCACTTTAATCCTTTTATATTTGTACCTGTCTATTACTAAAAAAAAGGTCATCCAAAAGAGTGCAGAAATTATCAAACAATGTCATTAATAACACACACAAGCAAAATCTTGCTGAAGAATGCAAAAAAATGACTGAAAAGTACATTGAAAGAGAACTTCCAGAAATACAAGCTAGGTTTACAAGAGGTCGTGGCACTAGGGACATAGTTGCCAATGTCAGATGATCTTTAGTTATCAGAGAAAATAGGATGCTACCAACTCAAGCATAGAATAGAGTAAGAGAAAAGGTATCCGATTGACACATTTGTTGAAGAAATCCTTGGAGAAGCTCAATATCAACAGTCAAAACTAGGCCAAGGGCAGACAGACTATGGTTCTGATCATCAATTACTCATATGCAAGTTCAAATTAAGGCAGAAGAAAATAAAAATAATTCCACAGCAACCAAGGTATGATCTTGAATTAATTCCATATTAATAGCATGATCATCTTAAGACTAGGTTTGAGGCATTCAGCATCAATGACAGAAAACTAGATGAGTAGTGGGATGATGTCAAGGATATCATACATGAAGAAGGCAGAAGTCATCACAAAAATGGAGAAGAAAGAAAGAAAAAACAAAATGAATGTCAGAAAAGAATCTAAAACTTGAACTGAAGTATTAAGAGACAAAAAAAAGGAAAACATGGAGAAGTGAAAGAACTGAAGATTTCAAAGCATACCTCTGGAGGACAACACAAAGTATTATAATGGAATGTGCAGACAACTGGAATTTGAGAATAAAAAGGGAAGATCTTACTCTGCATTTCTCAAGCTGAAAGAACTGAAAAACAAATTCAAGCCTCATGTTGCAATATTGAAAGAAGCTATGGGAAATATATTTAATAACCACAAAAACATCAAAAAAGATAGGATACACAGAATCACTAATCAGAAAGAATTGATTGGCATTGAAAGTTTTCAGGAAGCTACTTATGAACAGAAGCCAATAGTAATGAAGAAGGAAGTAGAAGCTGCAGTAAAGGCATTATAAAAAATAAGGTCTCAGGAATCAATGGGAAACCAACTGACTTGTTTAAATTAACAGATACAGCCTTGAATGTGCTCACCAGCCTATGCATATCTGTCTGGCCAACAAATTTTAAGAGGTCTATCTTTGCTCCCATTCCCAAGAAAAGCGATCCAACTGAATGTGGAAACTATCCAATAATATCATTAATATCATATGCAAGCAAAATACTGCAGAACATCATTCAAAAAATGACTAGAACAGTAAGTAGATAGGGAACTGACAGAAGTTAAAGCAGGATTTATAAGAAGGCATGGAACCAAAGATATCATTGTTGATGAGATGGATCTTCGCTGAAAATAAAGAATATCAGAATATAATATTTTTGTCCTTTATAGGCTATGCAAAGTCATTTTACTGTGTGGTTCATGACAAGTTGTGGCTGACATTGAGAAGAATGGGAATCCCAGAGCACTTAATTGTGATCATGCAAAACATATATTTGGACCAGGAATCTGTTGTTCAAACAGAGCAGGAGAACACTGTATGGTTTAAAATTGAGAAGGGAGTGTATCAGTGCTGTATTCTCTCTCCATATGTATTTAATACATATACTAAGCAAATTATCTGAAAATCTGGACTCTATGAAGAGGAGTTTGGCATCAGTATCAGAGGGACACTCATCAATAACTTGCATTAAACTTATGAAATAACCTTGCTTACTGAAAATAAAGTCCTTGTTGCAGAAGATCAAAGAATGCAGCTTTCAGTATGGTTTGTGTCTCAAAATCAAGAAAACTAAGATTCTTAACAATGGAACGCAATTGGGAAATATCATGATGGATCAAAAGGAGATTGAAACTTAACAGTTTCGTCTTGCTTGGGTCTACAATTAATACCATTGGTACCAGCAGTCAGGAAATAAGGAGACACATGGTACTGGAAAAATCTGCACTTAAGGACCTCTCCAAATTATTGACGAGTAATGATGTCAGTTTGAGGACTAATGTGTGTCTGATTCAGGCCACTGTCTTTCTAAATACTTGCTATGCATCTGAGAGTTGGATAATGAAGTAGGATGATAGAAAAAGAATTGTCACCTTTGAGTGTTGGTTTTGGAGAAGAGCTCTGAGCATTCCATGGACAGCCAAGAGAATGAACAGATATGTCTTAGGGTGGAGTTGGAGTGTCCTTTGGAGGCAAGAATGATGAGTCTTCACCTCTCATACATACATTGGGTGGGCATGTTACTAGGAGGGGCTATTCTTTAGAGAAGGACATGATGCTGGAAAGGGTGGAGGGTCAGTGAAGGAGAGGAGGCCCTCAACCAGGTGGATTGACACAGTGACTGCTGCAATGGGCTCCTGTCTGTCAGGAAGTGTGAAGATGGTGAGGGATACAACAGGGTATAGATTTTCTGTTCATAAAGTTGCTATGAGTTGTACTCAACGCAATATCTCCTAGCAACCACAACAATAACAACAATTGCTTTAGAACTCCCACAGTGGAGTAGGATTGGAAAAAAAATAAGTGAAATAATTAAATTTTGGCAATTGTTATATGGAATTTGCAAATTATTTTTCTGATTTCATTATTTTTCTATACTCAGTCTGACATACTTTTGGCATATTTCAAGAATAGATTTGTCCTTGGAGAGGTACATCATGCTTGGGAGTGTGGAGGGCCAATGCAAGAGAGGAAGCCCCTGGATGAGATAGATTGACTCAGAGTCATAAGGATAATAAGGGGTGTGTGTGTGTGTGTGTGTGTGTGTGTGTGTGTGTAGGAGACAATGAATTTAGCTCAGAACAGAGAAGGTTTCAGCGCTGTTGAACTTAGGGTCACTACGACTCACAATTGACTTGACAGTGCTTAACAACATCTACATTAAGTGCATAATAACTATAAAATACACTTTAGAAGGCTGAAACCGAACTCATTGCTGTTGAGTTGATCTCAACTCATGGAGTCCTCCAATGATTTTTTTGGTTAGCAGTTCAACTTTTTACTCACTAGGTTACCAGGGTTTCTAATATATACTGTTAGATGTGTAAGGAGGGGAAAGAATCTTTTATTTGTTCTTTTGGGTAAAAGGCTTGTCTGTCATTTATTGCATTAAAGCTAACCAGTCAAAGTAAGACAGATTAGGTAGAAGAATTGGCCATCCACTTCAGAAATAACAGGCCTTCAAAACGCTACATATAATAGAGCAAAATAAGATTAGACTTACATATATGGTTCAGGAGGCTTAGATCTCCTATTGGGAAATATAAATGAGGAGGAATAGTTGCAATCAGACACTAGTGATTAAAACATGGAATATAGCTGGTCTAAGTGCAGTGGAGGCCACAACTAATTGATCATAGCCAGTGACAGATTTTTTTTATGAAGCTTTGGTGGCCTAATAGTACGAAGCTGTACTACAATCCCAAAATGTGTTATGTGAGAAGTATGAATGTAGGAAATGTAGACATTATTAAGGAAGACATGGAAAGCATAAATATTGACATACTGGACATTTAAGAACTGAGATGGATTGGCTCAGGACATCGTGAATCAGATTATCATATGATCTACTCTGCTAAAAATGGAAATGAAAAGGTGAGGAAAACAGGGTTGCATTCATAGTCAAGAAGACCATTTCTAGATCCATCCTGAAATATAATGTTGTGAGTGACAGGATAATATCCATATACATACAAGGAATACCTGTCAATAGTACTATCATTCAGATATATGTACAAATGTCCAGAGCCAAAAAGGAGGAAATAAAAGATTACCAGCAGCTTTTGAAGTAGGACATGCAACCAAAATGCATTAATAATAATGAGCGACTGGAATGCAAAAGTTGGAAATAAGGAAGAATTATCAGTAGTTTGAAAACATGGTCTTTGTGGCAAAAAATCAAGCTGGAGATAAAATGATAGAATTATGTACAACCAAAGATTTATTCATTGCAAATACCAACCTAAATGCCCATCAACAAACGAATGGGTAGAGAAGCTGTGGTATATTCGTACAGTGGAATACTATGCTGCATTGAAGAACAAGGAACTCATGCAATATTATTCAAAATGGGTGACCCTGGAGGACATTATTCTGAGTGAGGTATCTCAGTCACAAAGGGACAAAT
>NW_006399768.1:1430613-1434623 GCF_000299155.1 Elephantulus edwardii | reverse complement strand
AAAATAAAAAAAATTAGAAAAGTAGGAAAAGTTAAAAAAAGAAAATAGACACTTTGCAAATTCTCATCTAAAAAAAGAACAAAAAAACCCATAAATTATGGCTATACACATGGATCTCTTCTGATGGTCTGCACAGGAATCAGATTGGCTACGTCTGTGAAAAGAATAGTGGGAGAAGCTCAGATCAATTGTGAAAACAAAATCAGGTACAGATCATGGAATTTGCCATCAACTACTCATGCACAAGTTCAAGTTGAAGCTAAAGAAAATTAAATTAAATCAGAAAGAACTAAAGTTTGACTTTGAGTTTATCCCACATTAATTAAAAACCATCTCAAGAAGATGACTGAGGACTTGAACACCACTGAACAATGACTACATTAACTGTAAGAGGATATCAAGAATGTCACCCATGATGCAAAAGGTCATTTCAAAGACAGGAGGAAGAAAAGGCTGAGATGGATGTCAGAAGAGACTTTGAATATAGCATCAGAACACTGAAGATCCAAAGGAAATGGAAGAAATTAAGAAGTTAAAAAGTTAAAGAACTAAACAGAAGATTTCAAAGGGCAACTCAGGAAGGAAAACTATTATAATGGAATGTAAAAAGAGCTAGAGTCAGAGAATCAAAATGGACAGACTTGCTCAGCATTTCTTAAACTGAAGGATATGAAGAACAAATTCAAGCCTCAAGTGCCAATATTTAAAGATGTTATGGGTTGTTGTTGTTATGTGCCATCGAGTCGCTTGCGACTCATAGTGACCCTATGTACAGGAGCCCTAAACGTTGTTCTATCCTGTGCCAGCCTCGCGGTCACAAACACACTCATTCTCACTACTTCATTCACAGAATCGACCCGTCTCATTGAGGGTCTTCCTCTCCTGTGCCGACCCTCCACTTTCCCAAATGTGATGTCCCTCTCCCAGGAGCAGTTTCTCCTTGCAACATGCCCAAAGTATGTCAGAGGAAGCATCAGAATCCTTGACTCCAAGAAGCATTTTGGGTTCTCTCTCTCTAAGACAAACTTATTTGTTCTCCTAACAGTCCATGGTATACTCAACACTCTTCTCCAGCACCACAGCTCAAAGGCATCAATTCTCTTTCTATCATCCCTATTCACTGCCCAACTCTCTGATGCATATTGAAGTCTTCAGGATGCATCAAAAGATGGTGAGAGAGTACACAGAGTCACTGTACTAAACAGAATTGGCTAAAACAGAACAATTTCATGAAGCATTATATGGCCAAGAGGCAATGGTGATGAAAGAGAAAGTTCAAGCTCCTCTAAAGGAGTTGTTGAAGCAACAAGGACCTAGGAATCAATAGAATGCCACTGACATGTTTCATCAAAAAGATGCTGCCCTGGACATGCTCAAAAAATTATGCCAAGAAATTTGGAGGACAGCTACCTTGTAGCTGACTGGCAGAGATCCATATTTATTCCCACTCCAAAAAAGAGTAAACTGACAGAGTGTGGAAATTATTGACCAGTATTACTAATATGACACTCAAACAAAATTTTTGCTGAAGATTATTCAAATATGACTGGACCAGTACATCAATAGAGAACTACCAGAATTACAGGGTGGGTTTAGAAGATGCCATGGCACTAGGGACATTGTTGCCAATGTCAAATTTATCTTGGCTGAAAACAGAGAGTACCAGATGAATGTCAATCTTTGTTTCATTGACTATGCAAAGGAATTTATCTGATGGTGTGGATTACAACAAATTGTGACTAACCTTAAGAAGAATGAAAACCCAGAACACTTAGTTGAGCTCATGCGAAACCTATACTTGGACTAGGAGGCAGTCATCCAAACAGAACAAGGAAACACTGCATGGTTCAAAATCAGAAAAGGAGTGTGTTAGGAATGCTTGCTGTCACCATGTTACCTTTTTAGTCTATACGAAGAACACATTATTCAGGAGACTGGTATTTAGGAAGAGGAATGTAGTGTAAGAATTTCAGGATGATTCATCAACTTGTCATTATGCAGATAGCACAATCTTGCTTGCTGAAACAGAGGAGGACCTAAAACATCTGCTCCAGAAAGTCAAGGACTCCTGTCTTCAATATGGATTGCATCTCAACATCAAGAAGACAAAGATTCTCACCACTGGGCCAATTAGCACCAACATGATAGATGGAGAAGAGATTGAGATTGTTAACAATTTTACTGCTCAGGTTCATAATTAACATTCTTGGAGGCAGCAACCAGAGAAAATAAAAGACATACTGGATTAGGAAAGTCTACTGTCAGGAACTTCTCTAAAGTGCTGCCATGCAAAGATATCAGTCTAGAGACTAATGTGCCTCTGAACCAGGCCAGGGATTTCACAATTATTTGGTATGCCATCAGAGAGCTAGACAGTGACTAAATATGACAGAAAAATTGATGACTTTGATTGTGGTCATGGAGAAGAGTATTGACTATACCATGAACTGCCAAGACAATAAAGGGATATGTCCTGGAGATAGTGAAACCAAGTTGCTTTTTAAAGGAAGGATTTTGAAGCTCAGTCTTGGAGGATATGCTAGAATGTATACAAAGTTCTACTTTCTTTATGTGCATTATGGTTATAACAGTGTACATCTTCAAATAATACACTAAGTTAGATGTTCTTCAAGTGTGGTCTCAGGTAAGCAATTCCACCTCACCTGAGGAAATCTGTTACAAATTTAAATTTCTACTGTTGCTTCAGAATTCTCAGTGTAACTCCCCACAACCTATATTTTATCGAGTCAGCAAATGCAAGCTAAAGTTGGAAAACCACTGCACTTGCAGCAAAAAAGAAAAGACTGTAGCCTTCAACATGGATTGGATTTCAAAATCAAGAAGATAAAAATCTTCATAACCGGATCAATGAGCAATATCATGATAAATGGAGAAAGCATTGAGATTGTCAATTATTTTCTCTTTCTTGAACGTACAATCAATTCCTTTGGGACCAGCAGTCAGGAGATCAGGAAATGTATTGTACTGGGCAACACTGCTGTCCAAGACCTCTCCTAATTACTGGAGAGTAATGATGTCAGGTTGATGACTAAGGAACACCTAATTCAGGCCGTGATCTTTTCAATCACTTGCTTTGCATCTAAAATCTGGATAATGAATAAAGATGACAGAAAAATTGATGCCTTTGAGCTGTGTGTGTTGAAGAAGAATAACGACTATCTCATGAATTACCAAAATAATAAACAGATAAGTGTTAGAGAAAGTGCACTCAGAATGCTCCTTGGAAACAATGATGACAAAGCTGCATCTAATACACTTTGGGAATGTTGCTAGGAGAGACTATTCCTTGGAGAGGGACATATGGTTGGAAAGGCCAGTGAAAGAGAGGAAGACCTTCAATGAGACGGATTGACACAGTAAGTCCAGCAACGGGCTCAAGTGTGTCAGAGATGATGATAATCCAAGACAGGACAAGAACTAGAACTGCTGTTCAGACGGTCACCATGGGGTGCACTTCCCTCAGTAACACCTAACAACAACAAGCAAAAACATTATTTTTTCTGTGTCGTTTGGTGATTCTACTTTATATGGTAAGAAGATTAAAACTTTTTTTAAAAGTTACAGTAATATTACATTTTAAAGGTGATGGAAAAGTCTCTTACATATTGGCTGTCATTAATATTAGATACTATTAAGTCAAAGATGTCCTATATGAACAACAATTGTGACTTATATGACCCTTTGAACAACAGATCTGAACTTGCACTGAACTGTGCCATTCTCATGATCTTTGATATATTTGAGTTCATTGTTATAGTTATCATGTCAACCCATGTTGTTGAAGGTCTGCCTCTCTTGTGGCTGACTCACCTCGCCTCATAGCATGACATTTTTCCCCCACACATTACTCCCTCCTGGCAACATGCGCAACTTAAGTGCGATGAAGTTTTACTACCCTTGCGTCTAAGAAACTCAATGGTTGCTGTTTCTCCAAGACACATCCATTTGTTCTTTTGGAATTCCATGAAATAGTCAGTACTCTTTTTCAA
>NW_006399768.1:1408568-1410814 GCF_000299155.1 Elephantulus edwardii | reverse complement strand
GAGAGCCATGAATGAAGGAAAATTAGAAATTGTTAAGAAAGAAATGGAACACATAAATATTGACATATTAGGCATTGGAGAGATGAGATGGATACTGATAAAATTTTTTGTCCATCTTTCTGCGAGCTATGCTGCTAATACAAAGGTCCCTCTCTCGCCGTTTGAAATCTATCAGCAGCTTCATGTGCAATTTACAACATTGGCAAACATTGTAGAAGCTCAGCTATGAGTGAGTTCCAACTCGACAGAAATGAAGCTTAGTTTTCTCTTTCCAATTATCTTTTCTCTTATTTGCATCATGTCTTTCTATGTAAACCAAACAAAAAGATACAGAATACTGTTTGAATTACCTTCCTTTGTCCTGAGGCTCATAGCTTAAATTAGGCTGCCTGCTCCTTAGACAGTTATTCTATAACTCCTCTGTGACCTATCAGCTGAGAGCTTCTTGGACCATGATAAAATGGCAATTTCTCACTTTAACATAACCACAAAGATTTTGAACATACAATAATTAGTGTTTATAAATGTTACTTCTTTTCTCTTAAAGCCCAGGACCTTCTCTTACTCATCTTGTAGTTTTAGTATAATATCTTTTTTCTTATTTATTCTAAAATGTCTATTTAATTCACCTCACTTAAATTTACAAATAAAAATATAGCAATTTAACTTTTTATCAATTTGTTAAAATAGACAATTATTTTCTCACATGTTCAAAGTACACATTTGTTGCTCTAACTCCAGCGAAAAGGCTGTGTGTTCTGTACTTGAGGGATTTTTTTTTCTTTAATTTATTTCCTTTAGGTCCTTGGAGCTCTCCTGTTAGAATCAGTCTTTCCCATTTATGCTCCCTTGCTTTTGTGTCTAGTTGGCTCTTCTTATACCTCAAAATTGATTGAATTAAAACATACTCTATACAGACACTATCTCATCCACGGCAGAGAGACTGTCCTTACAAATGTCATTATATACACTGATTCTCTCTGTCTCTCTTTTTCTGTTTTCTTTTTTATGCTCTCATGTTGGTTCTTCATTATTATTGAGACCTCATTGAGCTTCCAAGGGTTATAAATCAGACAATAGAGGATAGCCCATCTTTCTCTTGATGAGCAACAGCATGGCCTTTGGTTTAGCAACATAAATCCATAGCAGCTATGGATTTCCAACATACATTTTTTCAGTGTCAAAATTCAATTCAAAACCTCTCACCATCTGTACTCTTTAAACAGATGTTTCTTATAAACACAAAATCTTCACCTCATCATATCTTCTCAAAAGCTTTTTAGTCAATCTCAATTTTAATATCTCATTACCTGAGTCATCAAAACCAATTTGAATGGAAGTTTGCACATATTCTATCCTGGAGGAAAATTTTTATCAGACTAACCTTTGTTGAATTGGAAGGAAAGGAATGTTTTCCCACACCACAAATGTTATTAGCTCTCAAAGTTTAAAAATCCTCTTCTGTTCTCCAGAATTATCTGGACAATGGCATCATCATCCAGAGTTTGGATGTTACTCATGTGGTCAATATTTTGGGTGGAATTTCCTCCATTTTGGACATTATTGTCACTTTCCATGCCCATTGGAACAACAATTTTGCTTACTTCCTGACTGTATATGAAAAGTGACCATACTCAGAATTTATTAACTTACTGAATATATGTTCAATGTGGAGAAGATGCTGCAAAATGTTCATTTGTTTTGTTATACTTGGTAGCATAAAAGCTAGAAAAGAGGAAATCCATATAAGGTACAAATCTATCAAAGAAGGAAAACTCAACTATTTTCCACTGAAAGGATTATTTTCAATATAATAAATATTCTGTGGAAGTCAGAATCCATAATCCACGCATGGGTTCATAAAATCATTGATAATGCAAATCCAATATAAAGAAGTAGAGGTGTGAAAATGAAAACAATAAGCAGTTCTAGAAAATATAGGATATGACTGCATACTTACACATGGTAGAAATATATGATTTTGCATACTCATATATTTTATGAATATGCATAATTTCACATGCTAACAAAATTCATATTTATCCTTACTGTTCTTTAGTATACATATTTTTTACATGTTTATCTTTGGTTCTGTTAGTTTTTGGTGTTGCTTTTTTTCTTTTTTTTCGTCTGACATACTTTGGACATGTTGCCAGGAGGGACAGGTCCTTGGAGAGGGACATCATGCTTGGGAGGGTGGAGGGACAGCGCAGGAGGGGAAGACCCTCTATGAGATGGATTGATTC
>NW_006399768.1:1398080-1399426 GCF_000299155.1 Elephantulus edwardii | reverse complement strand
TAAAATGGAGGCTGCTTTCTTGCGTTGAGGATTACACCGCCCGGCCGCCAGAGTCTAGATGTTGACATGTAACAAGGCCGGCAGCAGGATGGTGGTGGACGTGGCCAACTCCAAAGGGCCCTTCCAGCCCGTGGCCCTGCTGCACATCCGAGATGTTCCTCCTGCTGATCAAGAGAAGTTTTTCATCCAGAAGTTACGTCAGTGGTGTGTCCTCTTTGACTTTGTTTCTGACCTGCTCAGTGACCTAAAGTGGAAGGAAGTGAAACGAGCCGCGTTGAGTGAAATAGTGGAGTACATCACCCACAACCTGGACGTCATCATGGAGCCAATCTACCCCGAAGTAGTCCATATGTTTGCAGTTAACACTTTTCGAACATTACCACCTTCTTCCAATCCCACGGGAGCAGAATTTGACACCAAGAAAGACAAGCCCACATTAGAAAGAGCCTGGCCTCATCTACAGCTAGTTTATGAATCTTTCTTAAGATTGTTAGAGTCTCCAGATTTCCAACCTAATATAGCGAAGAAATATATTGACCAGAAGTTTGTATTGCAGCTTTTAGAGCCCTTTGACAGTGAAGACCCAAGAGAGAGAGATTTTCTCAAAACCACCCTTCACAGAATCTATGGAAAATTCCTAGGCTTAAGAGCGTACATCAGAAAACAAATAATATATTTCATAGGTTTATTTATGAAACAGAACACCACAATAGCATAGCAGAATTACTGGAAATATTGGAAGTATAATCAATGGATTTGCCTTACCTCTGAAAGAAGAGCACAAGATTTTCTTACTGAAGGTGCTGCTGCTGCCTTTGCACAACGTGAAGTCTCTGAGCGTGTACCACCCTCAGCTGGAGTGCTGTGTCGTGCAGTTTTTGGAAAAGGACAGCACCCTCACTGAACCTGTGGTGATGGCACTTCTCAAATACTGGCCAAAGACGCACAGTCCGAAAGAAGTCATGTTCCTCAAGGAGCTGGAGGAAATCCTCCACGTGATCGAACCTTCGGAGATCGTCAAGGTCAGGCAGTTGGCCAAGTGTGTTTCCAGCCCACACTTCCAGGTGGCAGAGCGGGCGCTGTATTACTGCAATAATGAACGAGTACATCATGAGCTTGATCAGCAACAACGGAGCCAAGATCCTACCCATCATGTTTCCGTCCTTGTACCGCAACTCAAAGACCCACTGGAACAAGACGATCCACGGCCTGATCTACAATACGCTGAAGCTTTGATGACTGCACGCAGCAATTCAAGGCCGAGAAGCTCAAATAGAAGCTAAAAATGAAAGAACGAGAAGAAGCGTGGGTTAAAATAGAGAATCTAGCCAAAGCCAATCCCCAGG
>NW_006399768.1:1391635-1397980 GCF_000299155.1 Elephantulus edwardii | reverse complement strand
CATGCTTGGGAGGGTGGAGGGACAGCGCAGGAGGGGAAGACCCTCTATGAGATGGATTGATTCGGTGACTGGGGTAATCGGGATGGGTGTGTCAGAGGTGGTGCAGTTGGCGCAGGATAAAGCAGGGTTTAGGGCTGTTGTGCATAGGGTCGCTATGAGTCGCAAAGGACTCGACGGCACATAACAACAACAACAACTTTTTGCTTTTGTTTTCAAGATTTATAATTTTTTCTCCAGCAAATAGCTACAGCTGTAAGATTAGAAGAAGGTCTGGAGCACCGGCCCATGGCGCCCAGGGTTAAGCTCCATCACAAGAGCATTAGTTTGCGCATAACTGGGGCCCCAGCCCCTGCAGGCGGCCCTTTTAACCATGAGCAACATGGTGGTGGTGGCAGCGGACCAGGCTCTGCTGGGGTTCCACGTCTTGAGTTTCAATTCTTAAATGATCCCTTGGGAAACAGATGTAGGCTCCTTGACTAATTGCGTGTCCTGTGTGTGCTGCTGACTAGTTGGACACTATAGCTTGCGCCTCCAATTAACCAGGCCTTGGCTGTCATCCAATACACTTCAGGTGTTATTGAAAAAAGTAGAAAAAAATATTATAAGAAGGTAAACTATATTGGAAACTTCCTTTATTTTAAGCAACATCTATCAGTACACTTTTTCTGTCTTTAATGGTTTTATTCTTCTCCTTGAACTTTTAGTATTGCTTTGTTGTTGTTATGTACTGTCAAGTCACTTACAACTCATAACAACCCTATGTACAATAGCCCTAAACCCTGCTCTATCTCTTGCCAATCTTCTTGTCTCTGACACATCTGTCCCCATTACCTCAGTGACTGAATCAATCCATCTCATCTAGGGTCTTCCTCTCTTGTGCCGTCCCTCTCCAAGGACTGGTCCGCCATGCAACATATCCAAAATATGTTAGATGGAGCTTCAGAATCCTAGATTTTTTTGTAATTTTAACGAACATTGTGAATTCCGCATCTTATTTCTTTGGAAGGTAGTTTGCCTAAGAAATATGAAATCATTTTTATACTTATCACCTTTAATGTGTGTTGTTGTTAATGTGTGATAGTAGTGTTACATGTTGTCAAGTTGAGTATGACTTACAGCAAACATATAACCGAAGACCCGAATCCTGTTCTATTCTATCCATCCTCATATTTCCTGACACTCAAGAGCGCATTGCAGCAGTCACTGCTACAATTCACCTGGTTACGGGTATTCCTTTCCTTTTACGACCCTTCAATATTCCCTTATATACTTTGGGTCTCATACTTTGTGTATGTTGCAAGTAGGGGCTATACCTTAGAGAAAGACATGATGCTGGGAAGGGTTAATGTGAGTAAGAAAGAAAAAGTACATTTTCCATCTAATTATTTCAATAAATATTTTTTCTTATGTGTATTAATGGAGCTTTGATGGATTTCTGTTGTTGTTATGTGCCGACAAGTCACTCGTGACTCATGACAACCCTACATACAATATCTTTAAATCCTGCACTATTCTGGCACAACATTATTGTCTCTGATACACCTATATCCATTACCCCATTCAGTCACTGAATCAATCATCTTATCAAGGATCTTCTTCTCTTGCTTTGTCCCTCCACCCTTCCAAGCATGTTGTCCCTCTCCAAGGACTGATCCCTCTTTGCAACATGCTAAACTACGTCAGATGAAGCCTCAGAATCCTTGCCTCCAAGGAGCAGCCTGGTTTCACCCTCTCTAAGAAGAACATGTTTATTCTCCTAGCAGCCCATGGTATATTTAATACACTTCTCTAGCACCAGAGCACAAAGTATCTATTCTCCTTCTATCATCCCTCATCATTGTCCAGCTTTCTGATGCATAATAAATAATTGCAAATAATATGGCATAGATCAAGCAATCTTAGACTCCAGATAGTCATCATTGTTCTTCAGTACTCTGGAGAGAGCCCCAACAGCAGATTTTCCCAAAACACTTCCTCTTTTGATTTCCTGGCTGCTCTTGGTTTATTGTGGCTTTGCTCACAATAGCAAAGAGTTGGAAACAACCTAAGTGCCTATCAACAAACAAATGGATAGAAAGAAACTGTGGTATATTCACATAATGGAATACTACACCGCATCTAAAAACAAGGAACTCATAAAATATTAAAAATGGGTGACCCTGGAGGACATTGTTCTTAGTGAAATATCTCAATCACAAAAAGACAAATACTGCATAGTGCCACTGTTGTAGAATGGGACTGATATCAGGGTTGGGGTGAGACTGAGAAAAATTGGATAAGTTATGTAGACTGAATTGAAACAGATGAGGGAGAGAAAAGGTTAAAAGCAATATATGATTGGGTATTATGGTCATGACAAGAATCCAGAATGAAGGCTGTGTAGTGGAGTGTACTCAGTGGGGTGGAGGGGTGATTGTATACCAATGAAAGAATTTTTTTTTAACTTTTCAAAGAGAAGAGCGAACTGAGTTGGGGAGGGATGGGCAAGGAGAAAAATGCAACAATGAATGAATGGAAATCCAAAATCTCTATAAATGTTCATTAAAATTGGTAATTTTTTTGAAGAACATTGTCTTGATGTTGAGCTTCAATCTATATTGAAGCTTCTAGTACTTGACCTTCTGCAGCAAGTGCTTCAGGTCCTTCTTGGTTTCAGTGAGCAGAGTTGTGTCATTGGCATAACACAGGCTATAGAAGAGTCTTCCTCCGATACAGATGTCACATTCCTCCTCATACAGCCCAGGCTCTCAGATGATCTGGTCTGAATACAAATTGAAAAGGTATGGAGATCGGACACATTCCTGATCTTTAACAATGCAGTGTCTCCTTGCTCTGTTCTGATGACTGCAACCTGGCTCAAGTATAATTTTCACAGTAGCACAATCAAGTGTTCTGGGTTTCCATTCTTTTCAGAGTTAGCCACAGTTTGTTGTAATCCATGCTGTCGAATTGCTTTGCATAGTTAATGAAACACAGATAGACATTCCTCTGGTACTTTTGCTTTTCAGCCAAAATCCATCTGTTGTTATTATGTGCCATAAAGTTGCCTGAGACTCATAGTGATTCAATGTGCAACAGCCATAAACCCGGCTCTATTCTGTGCAGATCTTATTGTTTCTGACACACCTACCTCCATTACCCCAGTCACTGAATCAATCCATGTCATTTAGGGTCTTCCTTTCTTGTGCTGTCCCTCCACCTTCCCAAGTATAATGTCCCTCTACAAGGACTTGTAATATGTGCAAAGTATATCAGATGAAGCTTGAAATTCTTGCCTCCAAAGAGCAGCCTGGTCTCACCCTCTGTAGATGAACTTTTTTTGTTCCCCTAGAAGTCCATGGTATATTCAATCCTCTTCTCCAACACCACAGCTCAAAGACATTAATTTTCTTCCTATTATCCCTAGTCATTGTCTAGCTTTCTAATGCATAGCAAGTAATTGCAAAGACTATGGCTTGGATCAGGTGCACCTTAGTCTCCAGATTGACATGATTGCCCTTCAGCACTTTGGAGAGGACTCTGATGGCAGACTTTACAAATGCAATTTGTCTTTTGATTTCCTGGCTGCTGATACAAAGAATATTGATTGTGGATCTTAGTAAGCTAAAGATGTTAATAATCTCAATCTTTTCACCATCCACCATGATGTTGCTGCTAATCAACCCAGTAGTGAGAATCTTTGCTTTATGTTGAGCATCAACCCATATTGAAGGCTGCATTCCCCGACCTTCTGCAGCAAGTGTTTCAGGTCCTCCTCAGTTTCAGCAAGTAGGTTGTTGATGAATCTTCCTCCAATCCTAATGCCACATTTCTCCTTATAGAGCCCAGCCTCCTGGATTATCTGTTCTGCATATAGATCGAAAAGTATGGAGATAGGACACATCACTGGTATACACACTTACCAAATTTGAACCATGAAGTTTTCTTGCTCTATTCTAGTGACTGTTTCCTAGTTCAAGTATGTTGTGTTTTAATGTGCCATCAAGTCACCTATGACTCACAGCAATCCTATGAACAACAACCCTCAACCTTACCTATCCTGTGCCAATCTCACTACCTCCAAAACACCTACCACCATTACCCCAGTCACTGAAACAATCCATCTCATCCAGGGCCTTCCTATCCTGTGCTGTCCAAGGACTGATCCTACCTTGCAGCATGTCCAAAATATGTCAAATGAAGCTTTAGAATCCCTGCCTTCAAGGAGCAACCTGGTTTTACCCTCTCCAAGACAAACTTGTTTGTTCTCTTAGTAGTTCATGGTATTTTCAAAACTCTTCTCCAACACCACAGCTCAAATGCATAGATTTTCCTTTTATCATTGCCCTAGTCATTGTCCATCTCTCTGATGCATAGTGATTGCAAAGACCATGGCCTGTATCAGGTGTTCCTTAGTCTCCTGAGTGACATCGTTGCTCTTCTTACTTTAAAGAAGTATCTGACAGCAGACTTTCCCAATGCAATTAATCTTTTAATTTCTTGCCTGCTGGTTGTGTGTTGATTGTGGAACCAGGCAAACTAACACTGTTAACAATCTTAATCTCATCCCCATCAATCATGATGCTGCTAATTGGGCCAGTGATAAGAATCTTTATTTCTTTTATATTCAGCTTCAATCCAAGTGCTCCAGGTCCTCCTCAGTTTCAGCAAGCAGGATTGTGTCATCTGCATAACACAGATTGTTGATGAGTCTTCCTCCAATCCTGATGCCACATTTCTCCTCATAGAGCCCAGCCTCCCGAATAATATGTTCTGCATACCGATTGAAAGGATATGGTGATAAGACACATCCCTGGCATACACCCTTCCCAATTTTGAACCATGCTGTTTCTTTTCTCTGCTGTGATAACTGATTCCTGGTCCAAATATAGACTTCGCCTAAACTCAATCAAGTGTTCTGGGATTGCCATTCTTCTCAGAGTAAACTACAGTTTGTTATGATCCACACAGTTAAATGCCTTTGCATAGTCAATGAAAAACATAATAGACATTACTCTGGTACTATCTGCTTTCAGACAAGATCCATCTAACTTTAGCTATAATATCTTTAGTACCAAGGCCTCTTCTAAAGTCAGCCTGGACTTCAGGTAGTTCTCTATTGATTTTCTGGTCTATTCATTTTTGGATAATCTTCAACATAATCTTGCTTGCATGTGATATTAATGATATTGTTTGAAAATTTCCATACTCTGTTAGATCACTTTTCTTTGGAATGGGAACAAGTAAAGATTCCTTCCAGTCAGTTGGCCAGGTGGTTGTCCTCCAGATTTCTTGGCACAACTTGGTGAGCACATCCAGGGCAGTGTCTGTTGGTTGAAATATGTCAATCCATATGCTATCAATTTCTGGGACTTGATTTTTGCCAATTCTTTCAGAGCAGCTTAAAATTCCTCTTTCATCACCACAAGCTCTTGGTCATCCATCTAACATTAGCTATACTATCCTTTGTACCATGGCCTCTTCTAAACCCAACCTGCACATTTAGCAGTTCTCTGTTGATGTGCTATTCTAGTTGTTTTTGGATAATTTTCAGTAGAATCTTGCTTGCATGTGATATTGATATTGTGCAATACTTTCTGTACTCTGTTGAGTACCTTTCTTTGGATTGGAAACAAATATGATTATCTTCCAGTCAGTTTATTACTGAAAACAATAGATTCTTTCCCTAGTCAATTGTCAATAAGAAAAATGGATTTCAGTATCCATAGTACTTTATTGTAGGTTTGGGAGAAAGCAGTGAGATCCTGTATAAAGATTGCCTCCTTGTGTGGGAGTGGTCACAAGGCTTTTTACTTGGGTTAGACTTTTGTTAGATAAAGTTATAGAATTTCTACATTTGAAAAAAAATAATTCCAATATAATTAGTAATGAACAGGCACCTCTAAACAGTTAGTTGTAAAATAGTTTATATATGACTGACAGAACTATGTTTGAAAAGGTAAATACTAATCCACTAAAGGTATATTTCCATTCCTGGAAAACAGGTAGCTTAATATGCAGTTTACATATGACTGAGAAAAATAGTTTCAAAGAGGTAAATGCTAATCTAGGAAAGATTCAATTCCTCTCCTGGTAAATAAGTAGTTTAAAGTATATTATTAAAGACATGGAGGAGGGGGGAGAATTATAAGGCAAAGTAACTAGTTTTGCAGGCTGAAGAAAAATGATAACAGTTTTATAACTATATAACTATAGTTTGGTAACTGATATATACTTAGAGAATTCTGAACTTATTAATACCACTCCATTAATTTGGCCAGGTGGTTGCCCTCCAGGTTTCTTGGCACAACTTGGTGGGCACATCCAGGGAAGCATCTATTTGTTGAAATATGTCAATTAGTATGC
>NW_006399768.1:1383819-1384917 GCF_000299155.1 Elephantulus edwardii | reverse complement strand
TGCCACTGAGTCAAGTACAACTCACAGCGACCCTATAAAAATTAAGATTTGAACCCTCCTATAACTATTTTCATTTCTCTACATTCATAGAGTTTCCAGAGGCATGTTGTTTAGGACGTAGATACCATTCCTGCTTTCAAGCCTGTCTCAATCTGGGAGCTCCACCAAACATTGTTCACCACGGGTAATTATTATGGCATTTTACACACCAGTGGAATAGGAAAAGCAAAATGGAATAATTTGGGTTCTTGAGGCACAGCATTACAGAAATCTTCAGAGTTAACCCTCAGAAATATATATGATTAAAAAATCTATTTCTCTTTGCCACTAAGTTAAAACCAACTCATAGCTATTCCTTCATTGCTTTTTGAAGGCTGTAAATTACATAGTAAGTGTGTAAAAGAACAAGAACCATGTGGGGACAGCCATATTTGACATTTATCCATTTCACAGAGGGAATTGAGTCCCTAACAATAATAATAAGAACAAAACCCTAATTCTCATGGGGTCAGACAAGTCTCCTGTGTTCTAGCAACTCTTTATGCTCATCTCAACACTAATCTTACTGCTTTATGGGTCCAAAATCTAGTGCAATAGCTCACAGACTACACAGAACCATGTTGAGGAAGTCAAAGATTGTAATCTAGGTTAATAGCAGAATATAGATAAGACAGCTTCTGAAATGTGCTCACAGGCAGCCCTGAGCCTCATGGCTTTAGGCCAGTGTTACAAAGTTCTTGGTCCTGCCAAATTGGCTACACCTACAAATTGTTGTCCAACAGTTTTGGCAAAGGCTCTTAGCTTAGTTTAGGGTCTGTCTCTGTGGGGCGGCGGTCCCAAAGTCTTCATCTCATGTTAGGTCTCTGGTTCTCTGTTCTGGCTACTATGGCTGTTGCTCTGATCCTGAAGAATGAGTTACATTATCATACTTGTTTGTTATTGTCAGTGAGGTTTCTTCTTTTTGCTTCTAGATCCAATCAATTTAAGCTTAAGACTAGCCTTTAGGATTAACAAGACTAGCCAGTTCCCTTGTGGACAGGATAACACACCCTATTCACATACTCCTGTCCATGCACATAGTAAAGTTAAATTAATGAA
>NW_006399768.1:1378172-1382024 GCF_000299155.1 Elephantulus edwardii | reverse complement strand
TCAATCCATACTGAAAACTACAATCCCTGACCTTCCACAGCAAGTGCTTCAGGTCCTCCTCAGTTTCAGCAAGCAGGGTTGTGTCATCTGCATAACACAGATTGCTGATTAGTCTTCATCCAATCCTGATGCCACATTTTTCCTCATAGAGCCCAGCCTCCAGGATAACCTGTTATGCATAAAGATTGAAAAGGTATGGAGACAGGATACAGCCCTGGTGGACACCCTTCCCAGTTTTAAACCATACAGTGTTTCCCTGCTCTGTTCTAATGACTACCTCCTGGTCCAAGTATAGGTTTCCCATAAGCATAATCAAGTGTTCTGGGATTACCATTCTTCTCAGAGTCAGCCACAGTTTGTTGCGATCCACACAGTCAAATGTGTTTGCATAATCAATGAAACAAAGAAACATTGAAACAATGAAACATTCTTCTGGTACTGCTTGCTTCCATGCAAGAGCCATCTAACATTAGCTGCAATATCCCTAGTACCAGACCGGGTTTAAACCCAGCCTGCACTTCTGGTAGTACTCTGTTGATGTGCTGTTCTAGTCATTTTTTTTATAATATTCCTCAAAATCTTGCTTGCATGTGATATTAATAATATCGTTCGATAATTTCCACACTCTGTGGGATATAGAATACAAAAAAATTAACTACTATGACTAATAACTGTCTTGATTATGACACAAAGAGCAGCAATTTAAAAATGTCCTAATTTTTTTTTAATTATTCAATTATTATTGCACATTTCCCACCTTTCCCTACATTTCCCTCTCACACTTCCAAAACAATATGCCCCTGGAAACTCTGTGAACTTTGATAAATGGTGATAGTTAAAGAAAGGCTTCAGGCCTCTTGTTCATAGGGTTGCTATGAGTCGTTCTTGACTCTAAACCAGTCAACAGCTACAACACTTTCTTTTACAATGCACCTTTTGTTTTAGATTGTTGTCATACATATATAATGCCTAATCACTTATTTCTTTCACACAGTTCTTCCCTAATCTGTTCCTACACAGTACTCATTATCTATCCACATTTTTCTTATCCTCCTTCTAATTATTGGTTATTTCACTCAGCATAGTATCCTCCAGGTTCACCCAGCTCATATTGTTTAATGTTTTATGAGTTTGATGTTTTTTAATGTGGCACAATATTCCATTTTGTGAATGTACCATAATTTTTCTATCCATTTGTTAATTAACCCTTGCTTTTCTTCCATCTCTTTACTACTGTGAATGACATAAACAGTAAAAGTTTCCTCATATTTAATCTCATATATTCATGCTTGCTACAGAGGGTCAAGGACTGCAGCCTTCCATATATATTAAGGCTCAATATTAAGAAGACAAAGATACTTGCCACTGGGCCAATTGGCAGCATAAGGATGGATGGTGAAGCTATTGAGATTGTTAACAGCTTTAGACTGCTTGGCTCCATAGTCAACACTCTCGGCACCAACATCCAGGAAATTAAAAGACATATTGTGATGGGAAAGTCTGCTGCTAGGGAAATCTACAAAGTACTGGAGCACAATGGTGTCACTCTGGAGACTAAGGTGTGCCTGGTACAGGCCATGATCTTTTCAATCACTTATTATGCATCAGAGAGCTGGACAATGACTAGGGAGGATAGAAGTAGACTTGATGCCTTTGAGCTGTGGTGCTGGAGAACAGTATTGAATGTGCTATCAACTGTAAAAAAATAAACAGTTTCGTCCCGGAGAGGGTTAAATTAGGCTGCTCCTTGGAGGCAAGGATTTTGAGGCTTTGTCTGACATACTTTGGGCATGTTGCAAAGAGGGACAGGTCCTTGGAGAAGGATGTCATGCTTGGGAGGGTGGAGGGAAGGCACAGAAGTGGAGGACTCTTTCTGAGGTGGATTGATTCAGTGACTGGGGTAATTGGGGTGGGTGTGTCGAAGACAGTGAGAGTGGCACAGGGCAGAGCAGGGTTTAGGGCTGTTATAAATAGGGTCGCTTTGAGTCGCAAGCGACTCGACTGCACGTAACTACAACAACAACAACATAGTCATACATTACTTATAAAATAAAACAAAAAATCTATTTTAATATGTATAAATGAATTGATCTCAGAATATACTACTTATAGGTAAGCTTGATAATTTTAATTTAAGAAGAAAGGATCACTCAGAAAAAGAAACCAAAAAAGCAATACCATTTTGAATTCAATAGCCAGCCACAAATTGAGATACTTGGGAGTAAACCTAACTAGAGACAAAAAAGTCCTGTACAAAGAAAACGACAGAACCTTCTGTGAGACACAATAAAAGACCTAAAGAAATGGAAAAATGTTACCTGTTCATGGATAGGAAGACTCAAGACTGTGAAAATGACAATCCTACCAAAAACAATCCACATGTTCAATGCAATCCTAATAGAGATACCAACTATGTTTCTCAAAGAGACCAAATGGGAAAATATCAAGTTTATTTGGAGAAGAAAGAGACCCCTAAAAAGAAAAACTCTACTGAAAAACAAAGATGAAGTGGGATGTATAGCTCTCCCTGACCTCAAAACCTACAACACAGCAGTAGTAACCAAAACAGCATAGTACTGGTACAATTACAGGCACATAGATGAATAGAAGAGAATTGAAAGCCAGAAATAGACCCATGTTATCTATGGTCAATTGATAGTCTACAAGGAAATAAAACATATCAAATGGTTGGAATGACAAGCTCTTCAAATAATGTTGCTGACAAAATTCCACTGCTACCTGTAAAAATTTGTAACAGAATCCACATTTTACACCAAACATAAAAATCAACTCAAGGTGAATCAGAGACCTGGGAGTAAAGCAAAAATAAAGAACATCAGAGACAAACTGGAATAACGCTTAGACAGCCTGGTCTATGGTTTAAAGATTTTGCCAAACACAGCCAGAAAGGCACAATTTGGAGAGGATAAAAATTGATGAATGTGACCTTTTAAACATTGAGGCTCTGTGCAAATAAAAAATATTTTCCAACAGAATAAAAAGAATACATACTAACAGGGGACAAAAATTGTCAATACCATTTCAGACAAGGATCTCATACAGTATCTTACAGAGCCTCCACAAGAAAAAAAGGCTGATAATATAATTACAGAATGGGCAAAGGACATGGAAATAATTTTCACAGATGAAGATATTCAAATGACCAACAGATATATGAAGAAATGCTCAAAATCACTGGCAATAAGAGAGATGCAAATCAAAACCACAATGAGGTACTTTCTCATCCCACTAGTAGTTGCAAAGTTTAAGGGGACAGCAAGTAATAAATGTTGGACAGGGTGTGGCAATATAAAAACCCTTAAACACTGTTGGTGGGATTGCAAAATAGTACAACTCTGGAATACGGTTTGACTTTTCTTCAGAAAGTTGAACATAGACATTCCATAGGACCCAGCTATTCCATTGCTCAGAATATACTCTGAGAAAATGAGAACTGAAGCACAAAGGGAGACTTGTACACCAACGTTCATAGCAGCATTAATCACCATAGTAAGAACATGGTGACAGCCCAAATATGCAACCACAGTGGAATAGGTTGAGTATTTACGATACATTCACATGATGGAATACTACGCAGCATGTAGGAAAAATGACTGTGAAAATCACTACCTAAATTAAGAGGGTTTGGAGGGCATTATGTTAAGTGAACTAACTCAGTCCCATAAGGACAAATACAGTATAAGACCATTATTGTAGAAATAAAAAGATAACTAGTAAAACATATATGAGAATCCAAGGGGAAATGGTAGGAGCATAGGGGTGAGGATGGGTAGGGGGTAAATCATAGGGTTGCATAATTTGATGAGTAGTGGATAATGAATAGAGGAGTGG
>NW_006399768.1:1321710-1351787 GCF_000299155.1 Elephantulus edwardii | reverse complement strand
ACTCCCACCGGCCTGTGGCCACCTGTGACTGTGATGAAGAGGGACAGCTACAGAGCCCCCCATTACAGGAGACAATAATAATAATTTCAGTTTTTAAGCAGTATTGGGTCTTCTTGCTATTCTTTTTCCGTTTGTTGGAGATGTTGAGCTAGAGAGTTAAGGGTCCTTTTTTCCTGTCTTTTGATGTCTTTGATTATTTCTATAAATTGCCCTCTAACTACTGCTTTGGCTTTTTTACCGAGGTTTTGGTGAGTTTGGTTTTCATTGTCATTTATTTCAGGAAAATGTTTAATTTCTTTTTCTATTTCTTCTAGTACCCACTCCATTTTCAAGCAAGGTGTTGTTCAACTTCCAAATGTATTGCGAGGGCGGTTCTCCTTTATCCTCTTATGAATTTTTATTTTGTAGCATTGTGGTCTGAGAAGGTGTTTTTTATTATTTCTATGTTCTTTAATTTATTCACCATTGCCTTGACATATAATGTGATCTATTATCAAGACCATTCCATGCACATTGGAACATAAATGTACTTTAGCCTATTAATATCTATGATATCAAGTTGAATTATTGCGTGGTTTAATTCTCCAGCATCTTTGTTCAGTTTCTTTCTGGTAGTTCTATCTTTTCTTGAGAGTGGTGTATTGAAGTCTTCAACTACTATAGTGGTCTTGTCTATTTCCTTTTTCACTTTCATTAATGTTTGTTTTATATAGTTTGCAGATCTTTCATTTGTTGCTTAGATATTTATTATTATGTTCTATTGTTCTATTGACCCTTTATTAATTATGTAATTACCTTCCTTGACCTTTGTGATGATTTTTACATTGAAATTTATTTTATCAGAGGTTATTGTCTTTGCTTTTGCTTTTTTTATTGTTTTTCCTACCGTTTTCTTTTTAGTCTTTATCTTCATTTTTCAGGTGTGTCTATTGTAGACAACATGTTGATGGATTTTGGTTTTTTATCCAATGTGCTACTCTTTCTTTTCAGTGGTGTATTTAAAACATTCACATTCAGTGTGATTTTTGAGGCAACGTTTTATTCCTATATTTTTGTTTCTTTTTGGTGTTGTTGCTAGTTACTTTCTGTAGTACCTCTGTAAGGAGGAAATCTCTCAGAGTTTCTCCTTAACTGCTTTCAGAATTCTCTCCTTATCATTGGTTCTGGCAAATTTGACTATGATATGCTTTGGTGTTTTCCTTTTGTGGTCTTGTTTAGATGGTGTTTGCTCAACTTCTTGAATATATATTCTCTCATTCTTCATTATGTCTGGGAAATTTTTTTCTAGTAGTTCTTCTACAACTTTTGGTACCTTTTTTTGCTTCTTCCTTTTCTGGGATTCTGATTACGCACAAGTTATTTCTTTTGATGTTGTACCACATTATTCTTAGGTTTTCTTCTTTCCCTTCTTTTTTGATTCTGGGATTCTGATTACGCACAAGTTGTTTCTTTTGATGTTGTACCACATTATTCTTAGGTTTTCTTCTTTCCCTTCTTTTTTGAATCTGCCTTTTGCTCTAGCATATCAATGATAACAAGTTTATCATTTATTTCACTGGTACTGTGTTCCATCTCTTCAACTCTGTTCATGTGTCTCTCCATCATGGTGACAGAATCTGAATATTTGGACTTCATATTTTGGATTGTGGTTTCTTGTTTTTCTAAAGCCTCTAAAACCTTGTTTGTTTTATCTACAGTGTTTCACATTTTTTTTTGTTTGTTTTTTGTTTTTTTAAGGTCCTCCTGGTTTTGGTTTTTGGTTTTGTTTGCCTTTAAGTTTGTCTTTTATCCATTGAATATATTCAATCATTGTTCTTCTGAATTCTATGTCAGAAAGTTTCATCAGACTTCCTGGCTTCAGGAAATTCATTGACATTCTTTCTTTTTTGGGGGGAGTGACATCTTGCTTTGAGCTTGTGTAGGATGTGAGATAGCCTGCTTTTTATGTGACATTGATATGGTAGAGTTTTTTATGCTTGAGGCAATAGCAGGTTCTTGATCTGAATTCACTGGTCTGGAAGAATGTGGGACAGCTACCCTGCCTGTGTTTTTATCTGAACTTCTGACCCAAGGGAAGATTTGTTTCTGTTAAGGAGTAAAAAGTCTTGTGAAAGCAGGCTCTTCCCTAGACAACTGTTGCTGTCAGTCCAGTCAAAGGTGCTCCTGTCCAAAGGCAGTAAATTGACTGGATATGAGGAGGTGTAAGACAGAGCCTGGAGTCAAGGTGGGGGTGTGTAAGGGGTGGACTGCATGTCGAGCAGGTGTGGGTACATGTCCAGAAGCTCATGGTGTAGGCATGAGTGGGGACCTGAATAGGAAACCAAGAAGCCTTGGTCTTCTCTGCCATCTCAATTGGTCTCCAGGTGTCACATTCATTTCTGCTGGATCTTACAAGTTCCCACATGATCCAAACACAGCAGTAAAACTTACAAAGTACCTCACTCAAACCCCAGCTGTCTGGCTAATTCCCCAAGGCTAGCTTCCCATCTGACTCAGCTGCTCAACATTTCTTAAACTGAAAGAACTAAAAAAACCCTTAAACTTTTAGTTGCAACACTAAAGAATCCAATGTGTAGGAAGAATCAAAGGAAGATGGAAAAGATAGAGTATCTCTGTGATAAAAAGGATTAGTTGACACTCACTGAATTATTTTAGGAAGTAGCATATTACCAAGAATCAGGTTCTGAAGGAAGAAATTTAACAGCATTGAAAACTTTTACAAAATAATAGCTTAAAATATCTATGGAATAAGAATTGAGATGTTTCCACAAGTAGATGAAAACTTAGAAATTCTAACTAGCCTATGTAAAAAATTCTAGATGGCCTGACCACTGACTGAGTGAAAGAGAGCCATATTCATTCTCATTTCAAAATCAGGTAATCCAATAGAGTGTGAAAATCACACACACACACACACACACACACACACACACACATAAAATATTTCTGAAGATGATTTAAAAAAAATAATAATTGAAAATACAGCAGTAGGGAACTTCCAGACATTTAAGACATGTTTAGAAGACGTTATAAAATAAGAAATATCATTGGAGATTTTTAGATGGATCTTAATTGAAATCAGAGACTTTCAGAAGCATACACAAAAGTATTTCATTCTATGGATCATTATTAGTTGTGGCTTATTTTGAGAACAATGGAAATTCCAGAACTCTTGATTGTGCTCATGTAAAGCTGTACAAGGAATTGTACAACTTCATGGTTAATCCCCACCCCCACCCCCTGCACAGCCTCATTCCTCTGATTCCACCCCAGATCCTTATATTCATTCTACAATAATATTGTTTTACATAATATTTGTCCTTTTGTGTCTGAGTTAGTTCACTCAGCATAATGCTTTTCAGTCCCTCCTAAATGATGTAATAATTTACAAAATTATTGCTCCTTCATGTTGCATATTATTCCATTGTGTGACTCTATGATAATTTCTCATTGGAAGAATCCATTCTGGAAAGCAATGTATTGATATTTTGTAAATAAACTAGTATAATAATAAAAACAAAAACATCTGAAAATTAAAAAAAAAACCCAAAAACTAAAAACACAAAACCTGTACATGTACCAACAAGAAATCTTGCCAATAGAACCAGGGAATGCTGCAAGGTTTAAAAATCAGGAAAGATTTGTTATATCTTTTTTCCATATCTATTTAAAGAGTATGTTGAACAAATAACTCAAGAAGTTTGGTTATGTGAAGAAAAATATGACCTCTGGATTGGAAGAAGACTTAGCAGCAGCCTATATCAAGCAGATGAAATTACCTGTAAAAATTGAAGAAAATAAAAGCAGTTACTTCAGAAGACCTGAAAAATTAATCACTGGAAATCTCAATTCTGCTATCCTTTGGGGTATTATGAGCCAAGTTGGTGATTTTTGTGATGTGCGGTTTTTTTTTTTCATTTGTGTGTGTGATTTTTTTAAAAAAAAATGTCTATTATCTTTTGCTAACTCATTAAACTCATTGTTGTCTTAATCTCATTTACAGTAACATCAACAGAATGCTAAATACCACTCAAATGTTATTTCTCTAATTTTAAGATTCCTTCTTTTGTATTCATTTTTCCTTTTAGAAGATCCTTATAATTATTAAAGATTCCTGTTAGAATAGTGCATTTTTATTAAGCTGCTGACCCAAATATGTTGTTGCTAGGTCCCATCAAGTCAAGTATGACCCAACGTGATTCTACAAACAACAAATCTGAACCCTGTCCTACCCTGTGCCATCCTCAAACTTTCTGATACATTCGAGCCAATGCAGTAATTACTATGTCAATCCATCTGATTGAAGGTCTTCTTCTCTTTTGCTGAAACTCCACCTTTCCAGGCATGATGTTCCTCTTTGAAGAATAGCCTCTTCTAGCAACAAACCTGAAGTGAGGCTTTATCTTCTTTGCCTCCAAGGAGTACTCTGACTGCATTCCAGGACATATTTGTTTATTCTTTTGGCTATCCATAATCAGCACTGTTCTCAAATACCACAGCTCAAAGCCACCAATTATTCTGTCTTCCTTATTCACTGTCCAGCTCTCAGATGCATAGTAAGTTATTGAAAATATCATCGTCTGAATCATGCATCTTAATCCTCAAACTGACATCATTGTTCTTCAATTATTTGGAGATCTCTCCTCTTAGATTTTCCCAGTGCAATACAACTTCTGATTTCTTGACTGCTGTTACTAAAGATGTTGCTTGTAGATACAAGTAAAATGAAGTTGTTGAGAACTTTAATATTTTTTTCCATCTATCATGATACTGCCTATCAGTCCAGTGGTAAGAATATATGTAGTTAGAATACACTGATTGCTTGTTGGAGTATAAAATATAATAGAAAATCTTCTCTATTAAAACTTTACAGCTTCTGAAATTGGATGGAACATCACTATGAGTGAGAATTGAATCAATGGCTGTAGGTTAATCATTATGTCTTTCAGAAGAATCCAAGATAATAATTTCTACCCATCTCAAAATCTTTAGTCAAGTCTTCAAAGTCCAGTTTTGTCTGTAAAAAGTCACATATTCAGAGTCAAGAAATTATGACTTTGAAGACATTTGTAAAGTATTCATTTTCATACCACAATACTATTGTCTTAGGTTTTTTTTTTTTGTTCTTTTTTACTTTCAGAGGTGAAAAATGGAAATAAATACAATGACGGATAGAGGATCAGCAATAGGCATGAATGAAAAGACTGAAAATAGTTTAAAATGTTATCTCACTATTAAATAAATCCTTATTCTTTAGCATAACTCCTGAAAGATTTCATTAGGCTTACATAGTCTATTCTTTAGCTATCTGATACACTCTGACTCATTCTTGTTTGATTTTTTATTTTACATTTTTAAGTATCCTTTACACATAAATTTGTTTTAATTATGCAAATAAATTTTTAAACCGTTTCTATGAGGATGAAACTAACTCTACCTTTCTTATGAAAAGGCAATACTTATCCTCAGACAATAGTATTATTTGTTCATATAAGTCAATAATAGATTTTCCATGTTTCACTTGGCTAAATATATTATGTATGCATTTTTTAGTATTCACCCCTTTGTCACTGATAGCCTTTTTTCTGCTTCTCTGAGTTGAGCTGCTATAATAATCATGATGGCTTAATCCTAAAGCTTGCTCAGCCAGTGTCTTTGGCATTGTTGGCCAATCAGTTAACAAAACAAAAACACTTGACAGGCTTTTACACTGTGGCATATGATTAATATGGCACACTTTATAAAAGCCAAAGCTGCTAATAAAGTTGGCATTATGTGGTAATGCATAAATCTATTTATTACAGGATTGATTTTACACATTTTGGATTTAGCAAGAGGCCTACTGGTGCCAGTGGAATTGGCTTGAGAAACAAATGAAATTAAAAGGATTAGATACTCATTAGTGTGAGGAAATGGAGAAGATTCATCATAATCATTTGCTGGAAGTCCTGCCTTAGTAGCACTACGATTTTTTTCTCTCCTTATTTCAAATCCGAATATATTTAGTAAATCTTAAAATTATATTTTTGCCTACCATAAAGAATTTCCTGATTATTGTATATCAAAAAGTCTGTAGTTTCTTCAATATATTTTAAAAAACATAACAAACCAACAAACCTTAATACTTTATTTACTAATCATGTCATTAGAAAGTCACAAATTTAAAAGCAAGCAAACAAAAACTTCTATTCTAAATTTGTAGACTCTTTCCCATAAAATAATTTAAATGAATCTTTCCTCTATGGAAAGTTAGAACCTGATTTTACTATACGTTTTTTGTTGGTTTCCATCAGGTTGATTTTGCCTCCTAGTGACTAAATGTATCAGAGTAGAATCATACAATTGGGTTTTATAAGCTTCATTCTTCATGAGAATAAGTTACCAAGTCTTTCTCACAAGAGTTGCTGTGTTCATTCAACGTGCTAAGTTAGCAGCCAAGCACTTAACTGTTATGGCACGAGGACTATATTCTTCTATATGTCCTTTTTGTAAACTTCTAATAGTTAATGCGTTGATAATAGTTCACAGGCAAAATTTCAAAAATCTTTAAAATCTTTGTATTGTGGAATACGAAGCAGTCAATAAAAAGATGTCTTAATTTATTTAAGAGAAAATCATTACAACACATTTAATTAAGTAGAAACTTCTAATAACTTACCAGAGGGAAACTTATTAATAAGAAAGGCTGGGATCATAATATAAATATGAAAGTAATGTAAGAGAGTTACTAAAAGCATGTTTTATATGTTTAAGTAGAGAGATAAATGGACAATATAAGAAGAAAGTGAATGATTATTAGATCACTATGACTGCTATAATGATTTACAATAAATGCAGATTAGAATGCTAGACTCTTAGTGTTCTGAAGTTAAAAGTCTAGAAATAATTTCATGAACCAAAATGAAAGTTCAAATAGGCCAACACTTCTGGCAGTTCTTGTTGTTGTGTTGTTAGGTGCAGTCGAGTCAAGTAAGACTTATAGTGACCCTATGAACAAAAGATCTGAACCCAGTTCTGTCTTGTGCCATCCTCACACGTCCTGATGCACAAGATCCCACAGTAGCAGTCACCGTGTCAATCCACCTGTTTGAAGGTCTTTCTTTCCTTCACTGACCCTTCGCCCTTCCCATTATCATGGACTTCTCCAAGGAATAGCACCTCATAACAACATAACAAAGTATGTGAGATGAAGCTTCATCATTCTTACCTCCAAAGAGCACTCCTTCTACACCCTCTACAAGACTTATCTGTTCATTCTCTTGGCCATCCTTGGGATGTGCAGTGCTCTTTTCCAACACCACAGCTCAGAGACACCAATTCTTTTTCTGTTGTCTTTATTCATTGTCTAGGTCTCATATACATAGCTAGTTATCAGAAAGACTATGGCAAGAATCAGATGCACCTTAGTCCTCAAACTGACATTACTACTCCTCAATAATTTGGAAAGGTCCATAACCGATTTTCCCAGTGCAATGTGTTTCCTTATTTCCTGACTGCTGGTCCCAAGGCTGTTAATTGTGGATCCAAGCAAGATGAAGCTGTTGACAGTTTTAATTGCCTTTCCATCAATCATGATACTGCCTATTGGTCCAGTGGTAAGAATATTCGTTTTCTTGATATTGAGATGCAATCCATAGTGAAGGCTGAATTCCTTGTTCTTTGGCAAAGAGCACTTAAAGTCCTCCTTACTTTCAGCAAGTAAGGTTATATCATCTGCATAATGCAAGTTATTGATAAGTCTTTCTTCAGTCCTAAAGACACATTCCACTTTATAGAGTCCATCTTCTTAGGTAATTTGCTAAGCATATAGATTGAATAGGTATAGAGGTAGGATACAACCCTGACACACTCCATTCTCAATTCCAAATCATGCATTGTTCCCCTCTTCTATTCACACACCAACCTCCTGATCTAAGTATAAATTCTGCATGATCACAATCAAGTGTTCTGGGATTCCCATTCTTCTCAATGTCAGCCACAATTTATCATGATCCACACAGTCAAATGCCTTTCCATAGTAAAAAAAATTCATAGGGAATGCTAGATCCTTCTTTTAGTTTCTGGTGGTGATTAACCTTCCTTGAGCTAAATTTTCATCTCTTCAATCTCTGTATTTATAATGACAATTTCTTTTACTGTGCTTACATCAGAGCTCTGCTGGCCTACTGGGAGAAAGATGTGATGCAATTCCAAAGGCACACAGTTCAAATCCATTAGATGTCCCACAGGAGAATGATGGGCAGATGCATCAATTTAGTCATAATTCTCTTTGACTCCCTTCACCTATTGTTCAATAATAATAACAAAAATCTACCACCTTTGTCTTTTTCCCTTCTATTCTGATTATGTTCATAAATTAATAACTTTATCTGATGGGTTTAAAGCTGTGCCGAATCTATATGGAGCAAAAGAAAAATTACTTGTTGAAACGAAAATAGTTATTAAAACCAGAATATCATTTGATACGTGTAAAGAGATTCAGGAAATATAAATGCACTGTATAGGGTGAAAATGAAAGAAAAAAATAGTTCAAAGACAAATTCTTCTGACTCCTGGGGAAAGAGTTCTCACAAAAATCTTGGTGAAGTTTGAGAAGCTAAGGGAACAATGTCAGCATACTGTAGGAAAATGATAAAAGCTCACTGAAGGAGAAATAGGAACTTTTCCGAAGGAAAGTTCATATGGTATTTTCCCCCTAAATTATTAGATCTTTGGTGTTCCTGACAAAGCTTTTTATTCTAGTTACAAGAGAGAGTATTCCTTATGAGATTCAGCTTTTCAGTTTCTTTGCTGAAGTTAGTCTTTTGGAACTCTGAAGGATCAGATTATTTTGCATATTCTCTTCTTCATCAACTTCTCTTGAGGAAACCACCTCTTTCCTTACTGTTTTCCACTGTATACTTGAGGTTTTCTTCTTTCAAAATAAAACAAATTATTTCTAACATCAATCTCAGACTAGCAACTATATTTTGTTATTGTTAGGTGTTGTTGAGTTACCTGAGACTCATAGTCACCTTATGCATAGTAGCTCTAACCCTGCTTTATCATGAGGCATATCTCACTGTCTCTAAAACATCTACACATTACACCAGTTACTGGCTCAGTCCATCTCATCCAGGGTTTCTCTCCCCTGTGCTGTCCACTCTTCCAAGCTTGGAAGCATCCCAAGGTCTCCTCTAAGGACAAGTCCTTGCTGGCAACATGCCCAAAGTATATGCAATGGAATTTCAAAATTCTTGCTTTGAAGGAGCAGCTTGGTTTTGTCCTCTCTAGAACAGATATTTTTGTTCTCTTGGCAGCCCGTGGTATGTTTAATACTTTTCTCCAGGACTACAACTCAAAGGCATCATTTTTCCCCCCTCTCATCCTTAGTCATTGTCTCTGATACAGAGTAAATAATTACAAAGGCTATGGCCTGGTTCTGGTGAACCTTAGTCTTTAGACTGATATTGTTTGTTTTTAGCACTCTGGATAAATCTCCCAACAGAAAATTTCCTAATACAACTTACCTTTTCATTTCCTGACTTGTTGTTGCAAAGACTGTTGATTTTGGAACTAAAGTAGTTGAAATTATTAGCAATGTCAATCGTAGTGTTGTCAATTGGCTCACTGGTAAGAATCTTTGTTTACTTGATGTTGAGCTTCAATCCATATTGCAGACTACAATCCTTGACTCTCAGCAGCAAACGCTTCACATTCTCCTCAATTTAAGCAAACAAGGTTGTATCATTCGTATAATGTAAATTGTTGATGAGCCTTCCTCCAATGCTGGTGGCATGCTTCTCCTCATAAAGTCCAGCCTTCTGAATGATCTGTTCTGCATTCATTAAAAAGAAATGAAGTTGGGACACATCCCTGATGCACCCCCTTCCTGATTTTGAACCATGCAGTGGTTCCTTGCTCTGTTATGATGATTGCCATTTCGTCCAAATATAGGTTTTGCGTGCAACTAAGTTACTAATTAAATATATTAATTGTTTTTTAAAATTCCACATATATTCCCAAATGTTCATTAAATCTAGTTTCTAGGTTCCAAATCATTGTTACTGTTAGGTGCCATCGAATTGAGTATGACTCATAAAGACCCTATGAACAACAGATCTGAAACCTATGCTGTCCTGTACCATCGTCATAATTTCTGACACACTTAAACTCAGTGTTGCAGTCACTGTGTCAATTCATCTGATTGTGGATCTTTTCTCTCTTTCGCTGAATCTTTACCTTTCCATGTAAATATCCTTTTGCAAGGAATGACTAGTGTCTCCAGCAACATGGCCAAAGTATGTGATGATCTTGGAGATGAGTATTCTAGATGTATATCCTCTAAAACATATTTGTCATTTTGGCACTTGGTAGCATACATAGCTATTCTTTAAGACCACAGCTCAAAGGCATACATTTTTCTCCTGCTCTCTTTATTCCTTTTCCAGCTCTCAGATGCTCATCAAGCGATTGAACAGATCATAACTTGAAGCAAGTGTACCTTAGTTTTCAAAGTGACAACATTGTCCCTCAGTAATTTTGAGAAGTTCTTGACTACAATGCAATATATCTCTTGCTGTTACCAAGGGTGTAGATTCTGCACCTGCAACATTAGCCTAAATGTTGACTTTTTTTAGTCATTACAGTTAACCCCCTCTGGTCTCCAGCCACCTTAACTTCAGACACATATAGTCTTGCAAATCACCAACAGCTTTGGGACTAGGATAAGAGAAAGAGTGCTTCTCACACTGGACAGTGAGACTTGAGACAAGCAAGATTTGTGTCAGCAGGACAAAAGGGAAATGATAGCAAGATTCTGGTAAGAGTGAGACCTGGTGATGGTGGTCAAGAGACTGTGACATTGCTGTGGAGAAACTGCTACAAGGTGCAAGCAGAGGAGCCCTAACAAAGGCGACAGTTGAAAGTTTGTGCTGTTCTTGCAGCATGCTTGAAGGAGAAGCTTACAACTGCTCTGAAGCCAACTTTACTGCGCGATGTGGATTTGACTGATGAACTGAAAACAGAGTCTGAATTAATTGAGAAATTTTGCCTTGGAACTTGGACTAAAACCTGAGCTATATTATTTGCCTCCTCCACTCTCCAATTTATTTCCCTAATAAATCTCATTCTCAATATCTCAATTGTGATTACGTGAGTCAACAACAACAAAAATCCAAACCCTCTTGTTGCTTGTGTGGCTCTAGAGACACCATGGGGCTGAGCTATGGGGTCTTTCCTGGCTTTCTGCTCTTGAGTAGTGAGGTGCTGTGCTTTTCTGACTCCCTCTGGCCTTTTCAGAGAAACACACATGGCCCTATGCCCGTGTCCCAGTTTTCTGTTTTTGTTTTGGTTTTTTTGTTTGTTTGTTTGTTTTCTTTTGTTTTTTATATATAGCAAGCACCCACGCAAGATGAAGTCATTCATCAATTTTGTATAACCAAGTTATAAGGTGATAACTAAAGAGAATTGTTTTTCTTTTTTCCAAAAGATTTTCAGTGTGTAAACCAGAATGTATTTATTCTACTTGCTTGTTTCTTCAGGGAACAGGAAAATAAATTGTAAAATCCAGTTTGAAGAACAGGTAGACCTGGGATCCTATGATAAACTTTCCATATATTCAATGTGACCTAAGGGATGTTATTAATAATGTATGAAAGCATATTATTACCAGCTCATGGGAGTATTGTAAAAACTTGGCTCTTGTAAAGACTATGCAGGATCACATTAATTTGGTTTTTGTTTGTTTTGGTTTGTTTTTCTAAGTAACTCATCAAATGATCTTTAACCTGGACTGCTGATAATGCCTGTAAATTATAAAGTCTAATGTCTAGCCTAACTCTTAGGTTCCCTAAGAAAGTACACCTTTCTGTGGAATTATCTCTCATGAAAACACCCCAGGCTAGTTTACAGTATTATGATTTATGAAATTATGTACTGCCCTATTGATGAAACTAAATAATGAGCCTAGAGTTATACTTTCAAAATTATATTGTCTTTTTTGTTTTAAAATATACGACTCTATAAATTGTATACTGTCTAAATTGTAGATATCAGAAATAAAGTAGGCTTTTATCTCCTTCCCCCCCATTGTTGCACTTTTCTCCCTGCCCACCCCTCCCCCCTCAGTTCCTTCTTCTCTCTGAAAAGTAAAAGAAAAATTATTTCATTGTTTCAACCCCACCCCAGTCCACTCCATCATGCAGCCTTCATTCTGTTAGATATACTTAATATAATGCTTCACCAAAGAAAAATACAAAATTATTATTTCATAGCTCCTTAAAAGAAAGCCAGTCTCCCATGTTGTTGTTGTTATTTAATGCCGTCGAGTCGTAGACGACTCATAGCGACCATATGAACAAACAGCCTTAGCACTGTTCGTACATAGAGTTTCCGGAGGCAAGCCATTTTGGAAGTGGATGCCGCTCCTGCTTCCAGGCTTGATTTAGTCGGGAAGCTCCAGGCAACACTGTCCACCATGGGTGCCCATTACCACGATTGGCACATCACTGTCACAGGCTTCAGCATCACAGCAACCACGAGTTACCTCTGTACAGCAACGCACAGACCAGTGCTATACCACCTAGAAGAATGTTTGACAGGAAGACAATTTGAACCTGGCCGAGGGCCACAGATGACAATCACCCACCTTCGGCTTGGTAGCACAGCTTCCTTCCACTAGGCCAACATAGCTCTCTCTTGGTCGTCGTCATTGTTATTTTTGTTTAATGCCGTCGAGTCGTAGACGACTCATAGCGACCCTATGAACGAACAGAGGGTCTTCCTCTCCTACGCCATCCCTCAAATGAAGCTTCATAATCCTTGACTCCAAGGAGCACGCCAGCTTCACTATCTCCAGGACAAACCTGTTTGTTCTCCTAGCACTTCACGGTATATTCAACACTTTTCTCCAGCACTACATCTCAAAGGAATCAACTCTCTTTCTATCATCCATAGTCATTGTCCAACTCTCCGATGCATAATCATTGCAAAGTCTATAGCTCGAATCAGCCTGACATGACTGTCTTCAGTACTATGGGGAAGTCCCTGACAGCTGACTTTCCCAACTGAATTTGTCTCTTAATTTCCTGGCTGCTGATACCAAGAATGTTGACTGTAGAGCCAAGAAAATGAAAACTGTTAACTATCTCCATCTCTTCACTATTCATACTAATGTGCTGCCAATTGGCCCAGTGGTGAGAATCTTTGTTTTCTTGATGTTGAGCTTCAATCTGTATTGAAGGCTGCAGTCTTTGACCCTCTGCAGCAAGCTTTACAGGTCCTCCTCAGTTTTAGCAAGCAGGGTTGTGTCATCTGCATAACACAGGTTGCTGATGACTCTTCCACCAATCCTGATGCCACATTCCTCCTCTTATAGCCCAGCATCCTGGTTGATCTGTTCTGCATACAGATTAAAAAAAGTATAGAAACAGAATACATCCCTGGCAGATCCCCTTCTTGATTTTGAACCATGTAGTGTCTCCTTTCTCTGTTCTGATGACTATCTCTTGGTCCAAGTACAGGTTTAGAATAAGCACAATCAAATGTTCTGGTATTCTCATTCGTCTAAAAATCTGCTTGTTGGGATCCACACAGTCAAAGGTCTTTGCATAGTCAATGAAGCACAGATAGACTTTCCTCTGGTATTCTCTGCTTTCTGCCAAGATCCATCTAACATTAGCTATAATATCTCTAGTACCATAACCCCTTCTAAATTCAGACTACACATCTGACAGTTCTCTGTTGATGTGTAGATTCAGTCATTTTTGGATAATTTTCAGGAGAATCTTGCTTGCCCCTTATAAGAAATTCTATTAATTAAGTGGGGAAAAGACAGCCAATTTAACAAATGGTGTTGACAAAATTGGAAAACTATCTGCAGAAACTCAAGCAAGATCCACACCTAATTCCGTACACAAAAATCAACACACAGTAGATCTTGGACATTGGACTAAAACCAAGGATTATAAACTTCATTAAAGAAAAGCTTGAGAGAACTCTAGAAGTCCTAATTTACAACATAAACAGTCTTCCAAACATCCTGAAAAATGTACAAACAGGAGAGAATAAAATAGATGAATGGGCCCTTCTAAGAATTAAATCCCTATGCACACGCAAAAACTTCTCCAACGGAGAAAAAAGGAAGCCACAGATTGGAAAAAGAATGTTAATGACATGTCAAGGGACTTGTATCTATAATTTATAAAATACACAAGCACCACAACAAGATAAAGGTAAGCAACCCAATTTAAAAATGGGCACAGGATATGAATAGCACTTCACCAAAGACAACATTCAGATGGCTAACAAGCACATGAAGAAATGTTCAAAATCCCTAGCTCTAAGATAGATACAAATCAAAACAACTGTGAGATGTCATCTCACTCCAGTAAAATAGCAAAATTTAATACAACAGCAAACAACAAATGCTGGTGAGGTTGTGGAGAAACTGGAATTCTTATTCAGTGTTCGTGGGAATGTAAAATGGTGCAACCAATATGGAAGACTGTATGGCGCTTTCTCAAAAAGTTGTAAATAGAAATACCATTTGACCCAGCAATTCCACTGCAGAGAATATACCCTAAAGAGACCATAACTGCCACCTAAACAGATACATGCACACCTATGGCTTTGTTCATAGTAGCAAAGAATTGGGAACAACCCATTGTGTGAATATACCAGAGCTTCTCTATGCATTCATTTGTTGATGGAATACTATGCAGCATTGGAAAAAAAGGGACTCATTAAATATTACATAAAATGGGTGAACCAGGAAGACATTATGCTGAGTGAAACATCTCAGTAACAAAAAGACAAATACAGGGTAATGCCACTGTTATACAAGAGGACTGACATAGGGGTTATAGGGAGTCTGAGAAAGAGTGGATAAATAATTTATACTGCATTGAAACAGATGAGAGAGAGAACTGTTTAAATGATTAAATATTGTTATGACAAGAGTCCAGAACTTAAGTAGCATAGCAGAGTGGGCTTGGGGGGAGGGTTTGAATAACAATTTTTACTTTTCAAAGAGAATTGAGGGAAAGGGGTGGGCAGGAAGAAAAGTGCAACAGTGAATGAATGGAAATCCAAAGTCTTTGTAAACTTTCATTGAAATCCATTAAAAATTTCTATGAAAGAACATACAAAAAGTACTATTTTATTGGAAAAGTCTGTTGTCAGGGACCTCACCAGAATACTGAAGACCAAGGTATGCCTGATCCAGGCCATAGTAGTCACAATCACTTGCTATTCATCAGAAAGCTGGAAATTTATAAGGGATAAAAGAAAGATAATTGATACCTTTGAGCCGTAGTGTTGGAGAAGAGTACTGAATATACCATGAACTGCTAGAAGAACAAAAAGGTTCATCCTAGAGAGGATGAAAACAGGCTGCTCCTTGGAAGCAAGGATTTTGAAACTTTGTTTGACATACTTTGGGAATGTTGGGAGGAGGAGCCAATCCTTGAAGAGTGACATCATGCTTGGGAGGGTGGAGGGATAGCGTGGGAGGAAAAAACTCTCAATGAGATGGATTGACACAGTGACTGGGGTAGTGGGGTCTGTCAGAGATGATAAGGTTCGTTCAAAATAAAGCAGGATTCAGAACTGTTGCAAATAGGTTCGCTATAAGTTGTATGACTTGGTGCATAGCAACAACAACTATATGAGCCTGGAGAGCCCTGCTGGCTTAGTAGTAAGGAGTTGTGCTGCCACCCAAAGTGTAGTTGTTTGAATCCAGCAGCTGCTCCATGGGAGGAAGATGAATAATGTCCTCCCATGTGATTTACTGCTTCTGATAACCAGCTGGAAAGTCACCTATGAGTAGGTTCCAGTCCAACAGTACATAACAACATGTGAGGATAGTCTTAGACTTGCATGAAAACCCATATCTTTGGTTTACAAGAGTAAACAGAATACCTGATAAAGAAGAAATACTGTCTGTATTATTGCATAATGCTTTCTAGACTTTCCCATGCTAGATAGTATTATTCTCAAAATTATTGCTCCTTAATGCTACGCAGTCCATTGTGTGAATGTACCCTAAGTTTTCAACCATTTGTTTGTTGATGAGCATTTGAGCTTTTTCCATCTTCTTGCTATTGTGAATAATGCTGGTATGAAGATTGGTGTACAAATCTCCGTGTCTCAATTCCATTTTCTTCAAGGTATATTTCTAAAAGTGGAATAGTTGGGTCACATGGGATGTCTAAGTTCAGGATTATAGAAGAAGGATAGATGCCTTTTAGTTATGGTGATGAAGAAGAGTGTTGAACATACTGTGGACTTTCAGAAGAACAAACATGTCTGTTCTGTGGAAGGTCAAATCAGGCTGCTCCCTGGAGGCAAAGATTTAGAGGCTCTGTCTCACAAAGCTTGGTCACATGGCCCAGAGGGATAGTTCAGGAGAGGAAGTTACAGGATGAGATGGATTGACTCAATGCCTGGAGAAATGGAATTAGTTTAGTCAGAGATTATGAGATTATTTCACCATAGGGTAGATTCCAGAACTAGTGTACATAGAGTTCAGGTGAGTTACAGGCAAATTATTAACACTAACACATAGCAACAACAAAACTAACATGCATTAAAAAGTTGAAGAATAAGGATAACAGAAGAAGAATCACTGTCTTTGAAGAGTGATGAAAGAGCATTGAATATACCATGAATTCCAAAAAGATCAAATAAACCAGTCTTATAGGAAGTTGAGATGTAATCTATACTGAAGATTATAGTCTATAAGCTTCATCAATAAGTACCTGAATACATCTTTTTTTTTCTCTCCAGGTCAAATTGAATCACCTGCATATCACAGGTAGTTGATGACTATTCATCTAATTCTCAGGTTACATGCATCTATCACTGATGCACACCTTTCCTAAACCATGTCCTCCTATTCTGTTTGTATGATTTACTGCAATTAAGATCTCTGGAATTCTCATTTTCTTAAATTTGTTAATGGTACTTTATAATACACACAGTCAAAATATCTTCCTTATAGTCTCTTCTTTCAGATGTATTTTGATTTTAATAAAGATGTTCCTTATCCCAGATAGCTACTGAATTTGACTTAATTTTTTTGAAATTCCTCATTGGAGTACTGCTCTAGGAGTTTTTAACTTAGCTTCAGTAAAATTTTATTTGTATGCAATTGATTACATTCAATTATACCTGCCTTCTATTGTGTCTTTTTTTTTCAGTTGGTTAAACACGTGTCTTATAAATTTCATGTCATCGACAGTGAATTAACTCATAGTCTGAGGAGAGAGCTCCTTCTGTGGTCATATTGTCAAAAGTTTCCAACCTAAAGATCTATAGTTTTCACTGTATCAAATAATACTATGCTACTTACTATATGTAAGGTTTTTAAAGATCTATTATTTCAGAAAATTGAGACCTGGTATACTTTCTTGCCTGCTTTAGTGTGAAAATCTAGTGAAACTTCTCTGTATTTGGTAACTTTTCTGGTATTTAAAGTGGTAGTAGTATATCTTCTGGCATCCTAGAGTAAGATTACATTTTAACAGGTGTGATTTTGACCATGGTTATCAGTAATATCTGTTAGTAGGTGCTACCAGATCTTCTCTGACTCTTGATGCCTTTGTGTAAAAAAGAATAAAACTGCTGACCAATTCTTTACCGTACCCAGAATTACTGTTGATTGTGCTTGAACTTACTATTCCAGTCACTGTATCAGTCCATTTTATCTAAAGTTTTCTTCAATCAGTCCTATGCTTTACCAAAAGAGTGGAGGAGGTAGAGTGATCTAGCAATAACCAATTCCAACATTAGATTAATTCAAAAAAAAGAGGAAATATGTATTATTTGAGTAATCAAATCAAGGTAGGTAATTAAAAAAAACAACATAAACAAATGAAGACATTCAGTCAGAACATAAAACAGGTACTGATTTTCAGCTTGAGAGGAATCTTAACATATCAACAATGAGTCAAATGTGAGATGTAGAAGTCAAATTTTTCTATACTGTAGGAGGGGAAGAGGTGAAAGTTGACTCTGGAGGAGCCAGGCAGAGGAGACAGAACAAGTCAAACACATCAAAGGGGAGGAGGATCAACACCAAATAGGTTACATGTGTAATGGGTACGTGTCTTTCATCTGCTCTTGTCTGTAAAATGCGTGTATGTCAGATATTGCTCTAACGTTGTGCATCCAAATTAGACTAGAAAAAAGGCTTGGCTATCCACTTCGAAAATAACAAGCCTGCAAAATCTCTGTGCACAATAGAGCACACTTAGTGTAGACCAGTAGATACAGCACCAGAGGCTGAGCCTTCAAATTGAGAAACACAAAGGAGGAAGGATAGTTGAAATCAGATACTAGTGATTTGAACGTGAAATGTGAGAAGTGGGAATGAAGAAAATTGGATAGTGCTAAGGAAACATTGGGATGCAGAAATATTGATATACTAGGCATTTCAGAAACTTGGTGAATTGGAATGGGGCATTTTGATCTACTATGCCAGAAATTAAAAGATGAGGAAAAACAGGGTCACACTTACAGCTTAAAAGATCATTTCCAGATCCATCTTGAAATATAATGTTGTGAACAACAGGATAATATCCATACGTATACAAGAAAGATCTATTAATGCCAATATCATTCAAATACCTGCATCAACAACCAGAGCCAAAGAAGAGACAAAGTTGATTTCTACCAATTTTTGCAACTGAAAATCAATTCAACATATAACCAAGTTGGATGATTGGAATGCAAAAGAAAGAACTGTAGTCAGAGAAGCTGTAGTCAGAGCTTGAGGACAGAAATAAGGCTGGAGATAAAATTACACCATTATGTACAATCAATACATAGTTTTATAAGAATCATAAATGACAACCACACACATGGATCTCCCCTGATAATTTTCACAGGAATCATATTGATTATATATGTGGAATGAATCAATGGAGAAATTTAATATCAACTGTGAAAACTAAGCCAGATATTGATTGTGGAACAGTTCATCTACCAGTCATATGAAAGGTCAAACTGAAGCTAAGGAAAATTAAATGAAATCCACAAGAAACAAAATATGACCTTGAGCTTATTCTCCCTGAGTTTCAAAATCATCTCAGGAACAGATTTAAGGCTTTGAACACTCATGAGAGGAAACCAAATGAGTTCTAGGAGGATATTAAGGATGTAATTCATGAAGAATGCCAAAGATTATTACAATGAAGAGAAGAAAGAAAAGACCAAAATGGATGTCTGAAAAGACTCTGAATATTGGACTAGTTTGCCAAGAAGCCAAAGCAAAGGGGTGAAATCAGGAAGTTAAGGAACTAAACAGAAGGTGTCAAAGGACAGCTCAAGAAGACAAAGGAAAATATTATAATGAATTGTGCAAAAGAACTTGAGTAGAAAATCAAAGAAGATGGATTTGCTCAGCATTTCTTAAGCTGTAGGACTAATTCAAGCTTAAGTTGCAACACTTATGGATGTTATGGACAGAATATTGAATGATCTGGAAAGCATTAAAAGAAGATAGATGGATAGAGTACACATAACCACTGTACAAATAGGAGTTGGCTGACAAAGATAAATTGTATTAAACAACATATGATTAAGTATATTGCTGTTAGGGACCTCTCCAGGGTACTGAAAAGTTATGGTGTCACTCTGGAGACTAAGGTGTATCTGATACAAGCTATGGTCTTTGCAATCACTTGTTATGCATCAAAGAGCTGGACAATGGCGAGGGAGAATAGAAGAATTAATGCCTTTGAACTGTGGTGCTAGAGAAGAATATTGAATGTCCCATTGACTGCCAAGAAAACAGATTCAACCTGGGGAGGGTTAAACCAGGCTGCTCCTTGGAGGCAAGGATTCTGGGGCATCGTCTGACACAGTTTGGACATGTTGTAAAGAGGGACTGATCCTTGGAGAGGGACATCATGCTTGGGAGGGTGGAGGGATGGTTCAGGAGGGGAAGACCCTCTATGAGGTGGATTAATTCAGTGACTGGGGTAACCAGGATGGGTGTGTCAGAGGCAGTGTGATTGGCACAGGATAGAGCAGGTTTTAGGGCTGTTGTACATGGGGTCACTATGAGTCACAAGCAACTCAATGGCACACAACAACAGCAACAACAACATGGTCAAGAGGTAATGGTGATGAACGGGGAAGTTCAAGCTATTCCGAAGGAACTGGCCAAAAACAAAGCCCAAGGAATTGAGGGATAGCTGAGCATCCAACTTAATGCAGAATAGGAAGGAGGATTGGCCATCTACTTCCAAAATAACAAGCTTCCTAAAACCTAAAACAATTGACATATTTCAACAAACAAATGCAGCTCACAAGATTGTGCCAAGAAATTTGGAGGACAACTATCTGGTGAATTGACTGGATGAGATCCATATTTATTTCCATTCTCAGGAAAAGTGACTCGACAGAGTATATAAATTATTGAACCATGTCAACGATACCACACACAAGCAAAATCATGTAGAAAAATCATCAAAAATTGACTACAGCAGTACATCGACAGAAAACTACCAGAAATACCAGCTAATTTAGAAGAGGCTGTGGCAATAGGGACATCATAGTTAACATCAGATGGATCTTGGCTGAAAGCAGAGAGTACCAGAGGAATGTCTATCTGTGTTTCATGGATTATGGGAAAATGTTTGACTGTGTGGATCACAACAAATTATCATTAGCCTTAAGAAAAACTGGAATACCAGGATATTTATTTGATTGGAGACAAGGATTCTGAGGCTCTGTCTAACATACTTTGGACATTTTGAAAGGAGGGACCAGTCCTTAAAGAGGGACATCATGATTGGGAGGGTAGAGGGACAGCACAGGAGGGGAAGGCCCTCTATTAGGTGGATTGATTCAGTGACTGGGGTAATTGGGATGGGTGTATAGGAGACGGTGCGATTGGCACAGGACAGAGCAGAGTTTAGGGCTGTTGTACATAGGGTCGCTATGAGTCACAAGCAACTCGACGGCACGTAACAACAACAACATAAGAAATCTGTACTTGGATGAGGAAACAGTCATCAGAATAGAGCAAGGAGAATCTTTATTAGTTCATAATCAGAAAAGGAGTGCATCAGGGATTTGTCCTATCTCTATTTCTTTTCAATCTGTACTCAGAAAAGATCATTTGGGACACTTAACTTTATGAGAAGGACTGTAACATCAGAATTGGGGAAAGACTCATCATCAAGCTGTGTTATACAGGTGACACAGCTTGTTTTCTGAAACTCAGGAAGACCTGCATCATTTGCTTTAGAAAGTCAAGGACCATAGTCTTCAATATGAACTGAAGCTCAGCATCAAGAAAGCAAAGATTCTCACCACAGTGCCAGTAGACAACACAATGGTAGATGGGAAACAAAACCAAAAACTGTTAAAAATTTCAGCATGGTTGGCTGCACTCTTGGCACTAGATATTAGGAAATCAAAAGATGAATTGCCTTAGGAAAATTTGCTTTCAAGGATCTCTTCAGAGAGTTGACTAGCAATGATTTCAGTTTAGAGAATAAGGTGTGCCTGATTTAGGCCATGGTTTTTGCAATTTTTTTATATGCATCAGAGAGCTAAACAATGACTAGAGATGACAGAATAATCAATGTCCTTGAGACGTCATGTTGGAGAGGAGTATTGAAATGGACAAGCAAGTCTGTTCCGGAAATTGGGAAAACAAGTTGCTCCTTGGAGGCAAGGATTTTAAAGCTATGCCTCACATACTTTGGGCATGTGGCTAGGAGAGATCAATCATTGGAGAAGGACATTATACTTGGAAAGATGGAGAGATGGTAAAAGAGAGGAAGATCCTGGATAAAATGGATTGAGAAAGTAACTGAGATAATGGGGTAGATGTTTCAGAGAGTGAGATTGCCTCTGGATAGAGCAGAGTTCAGAACTACTGTACGTAGGCTTCCTTTGAGTCCTATTCAAATTTGACTGCACCTAAGAACAACAACATAAGAGAAAGACTCTGAAATTTAATTAATTCAAGAAACAATTTAGAGGTTAAACCAATGGAGGAATTATGAGAAAGCACATTGAAATTCAGGTGCCACAGTGTGACATGGTCAAATTTTCATTTCAAGAACTCTAAACAGTGAAAAACCAGATGTTTGTTTAGCAATGATGTGTCTGTGTGAGTGCACATATGTGTAATTACCCAAAAGCAAAAGAAAATGTTAAATTGCTTGAGGTGGTCTTTTCAGTCTTACACCATATGTCCACAGTGTTACAATGCTCAGGGAAATGCTCCAAAGAGAAAATGGGGGGAAAAAAACCCAACAACCCAGAAACAAACCCAAAACCCAAAAGCTCGCAGGGGCATTCTTTCAGTGTGCAAAATGGGCCTTGGTTCCCAGCTGTCAGCTTTTCCATTAATCCCCATAGTGGGTTAAATGCTATAGTTTCAGATGCTTACCATCTGTCTTTTGTTTCTACTGTGTAGAAAATATAGAAAATGCAGAGAGTGACTTATTTTATGTCTGAGGCCAGCACAATGTTTGTATGGCCTTGTTGAGGTGAAAGATTGAAAACTTAAAATTGTGTGTGGATGACCAAGTCATATTAGAGATTGCTGCCGTGCTCAATAGGTGTATTCAACAAAGACTACAAGCATTTCACCCCATTTTCTCTCATCCTCCAGTTTTTCTGGTTTCTTTCCTCCCTTCATTCTTTTTCTACTTTTCACGAAGCAGTGTGTGTCTTTTGTGCTAGCATAATAATAATAATCACCCATCTGTCAGCTTGTCACACTATGATGGTTTATGTGTTATTAGGATTCTTGTTGTTATATCACTGGTATTTAGAACACCATCAAGGTCACTTTGGTGGACAGGTTTCAGCAGAGCTTCCAGACTAAGAAAGATCAGGAAGTACAGAAGATATGATTTAGCAACTAATAATTGAAAAAATTGTTTGCTTTAGGCATGTTACAAGGGGGAAATGAATAACTGGAGAAGGATATCAGGTTTGCAAAAGAAGAAGGCCTATGATAATACACATGACCCTTGGTGAGATGAATACACAGAATGGCTACAATGTTGACTAGGGATGATAGAAGGAGAATTGATGCCTTTGAGCTGTGATTCTGGAGAAGAGTGTTGAATATACCATGTATTGCTAAGAGAACAAACAGGTTTGTGGTAGAGAGGGTGAAACCAGGCTGCTCCTTGGAAACTAGGATTCTGAAAATTTGTTCAACGTACTTTGTGCATGTTGCAAGGAGGATTTAGTTCTTGGATAGAGACGTCATACTGGGGAGGGTGGAAAGACAGTGCAAGAGAGGAAGACCTTCTCTGAGATGGATTGATTCAGTGTTTGGGGTAACAGGGGTGAGTGTGTCAGAGACAATAAGTTTGGCTCAGGATTGAACAGGGCTTATGGCTGCTGTACATAAAGTCACTATGAATTGTAAGTGACTCAACGACACATAAACAACAATGATGATGAATTCAAACTTGTCAGCAATTGTGAGGATTATACAGACTGAAGTAGAATGTTCTTATTTACTCATAAAGTCATAAGGAACCAGTCAGTTCAGTCACTAATGTACATGCCTTTACAGTGCTCCCAAGCTTCTAAGGGAAAAGCTAAAACATGGGAAAAAGACCTGTAAGATATGAAAGTTATCTCAGCATTAACGACTACGCCTAAAGAAGTAAGAATTCTGTATGCTAAGAAAGTAGAGAAAATTCCTAGGCAATGAACAATAACAAACAACCATGAAGTATTTTGTTCTTTGAAAGTCATCAGTTAATACATCAAGCCATCTTAACTTACAACAATAAAGTTGTGCCACTTGCATATTGCAGTTTATTAATGAGTAGTTCTTCAAGTATATGCTATTGTATTTTTCATTTAGTCCAACTTTTCAGATAATTTGTTCAGCATACAGATTAAATGTTTTTTGTTGTTTGTAAGTGCTGTCGAGTTAACTACAACTCATAATGACCCTATGATCAGTGGATATGATCCCTATTCCATCCTGTACCATCCTGACCATCTCTGATATACCTTTTGAAGTCCATAGAATATTTAACACTCTTATCCAACATCACAATTCAAAATAATTTCTTTTCTCATCCTTGGTCATTGTCCAACTTTCAGGTGCATATTAAGTGCTGGAACATATTGGTTTATATCAGATATAGCTTAGTCTTCAAATTGACATCATTAATTTTCAGCGTTTTTGGAGAAGTCCTTGATGGCCAAATATCCCAAGGTAGTACACCTTTTGATTTCCTGGATGCTGGTGACAAGGGTGCTGATTATGGGTCCAAGCAAGACTAAATCCCTGAACATTTCTATCTTTTATTTATCTATCGTGATGTTGCCAAATGGTCCAGTGTTGAGGACTTTTGTGTTCTTGATGATGAGATGTAAACCATATAGAAGGATGTAGAGGCAAGAAGCTGCACTGCAATCCTGAAGCTGCACAGTTTGAATCTACCATCTGCTCCATGGAAGAAAGATGGTCAATTTCCCATGAGATTAACTGGCTCTGAAAACCAGCTGGATGATCAGCTATGAGTCTGATCTGATTTTATGACATGCAAAAACCAATCTTTAATTATATACATCAAGCCTTTCAAGATCTCCTCTCTTTGCACAAGCAAGGTGCTGTCAATGGAATAATTCAAGTTGTTTGTGAGTCTTTCTCTGATCCAGATGCAACATTCACTTCATAGAAAGTACTTTCTTGAATTATTTGCTCAACTTGTACATGGACTAGATATAGAGAAAGGTTACATCTCTGACACACATCTTTCCTGATTTTAAACCATGTAGAGTTTTCTTGTTTCATTTAAACAACAATATCTTGGACTAGGTACAGGCTTTGCATGAGCAAAATTAAGTCTTCTGGCATAACCATTCTTCTCAATGTCAGCCATAATTTGTTATGATCCACACAGTTAAAATCTTTACAGAGTCAACAAACCACATGTGGACATATTTATGATATTATCTTCCCTCAATTAAAATTCATTTGACTTTAGCAATGATATATTTCATAATGTAGGCTCTTTTTTTCAGCTAACAGATGCTGCCCTGGATGTGCTCACCAAGTTGTGCCAAGAAATCTGGTGAACAACAACTTTGCCAACTGACTGGAAGAGATCTGATCCTATCCCAATGAAAGGTGACCCAACAGAGTGTGGAAACTATAGAACAATCTCATTGATTTCACATGCAAGCAAGATTCTACTGAAGATTATCCAAAAACGACTGGAACAGCACATCAGCAGAGAACTGCCAGGAGTCCAGGCTGGGTTTAGAAGGGGTCGTGGTACTAGGGATATTGTAGCTGATGTTAGATGGATCTTAGCTGAAAGCAGAGAATACCAGAGAAATGTCTATCTATGTTTCATTGACTATGCAAAGGCGTTTGACTGTGTAGATCATAACAAACTACGGCTGACTCTGAGAAGAATGGGAATCCCAGAACACTTGATCATGCTAATACGAAACCTATACTTGGACCAGGAGGCAGTTGTCAGAACAGCACAAGGGAACACTGCATGGTTCAAAATTGGGAAGGGCATACGCCAAGGATGCATCCTATCTCCATACCTTTTCAAACTATATGCAGAACAGTTTATCTGGGAGGCTGGTTCTATGAGGAGAAATGTGGGGTCAAGATTGGTGGACGATTTATCAACAATTTGTGTTATGCAGATGGCACAACCCTGCTTGCTGAAACTGAAGAGGAGCTGAACCACCTGCTGCAGAGGGTCAAGGACTGCAGCCTCCAATATGGATTGAGGCTCAAGGTCAAGAAGACAAGATTCTCACCACTGGACCAATTGGCAGCATCAGGATGGATGGCGAAGAGATTGAGATTGTACATAGCTTTAGATTGCTTGGCTCCACAGTCAACAGTCTTGGTACCAGTAGCCAGGAAATTAAAAGGTGCATTGCCATGGGAAAGTCTGCTGTTAGGGAACTCTCCAAAGTGCTGAAGAGCAATGGTGTCTCTCTGGAGACTAAGATGTGTCTGATACAGGCCATGGTTTTTGCAATCACTTGTTATGCATCAGAGAGTTGGACAATGACCAAGGAGGATAGAAGGAGAATTGATGCCTTTGAGCTGTGGTGCTGGAGAAGAGTATTGAAAACACCATGGACCGCTAGTAAAACAAAGAGATTCGTCTTGGAAAGGGTTAATAAACTGGGTGGCTCCTTGGAGGCAAGGATTCTGAGGCTCCGTCTAACATACTTTGGACATGTTGTGAGGAGAGACCGGTCCTTAGAGAGGAACTTCATGCTTGGGAGGGTGGAGGGACGGTGCAGGAGAGGAAGGCCCTTTATGAGGTGGATTGATTCAGTGACTGGGATAATGGGGATGGGAGTGTGGGAGACAGTGCGATTGGCACAGGACAGAGCGGAGTTTAGGGCTTTTGTACATAGGGTCACAATGTGTCGCAAGCGACTCGATGACACATAAAAACAAGAACAACAACAACAACAACATTTTATTGTTGTGGAAACTTAAAAATATTTATTGTTAATTAAGAAGGTACACTAGATAGATAATTTTTTAGATAATCATGATAACAACAACAGCAAAGCTCTTTTAAATGATGCCAGACTTTTGGCAATTCTCTACAGATTTACTGTTTTACCCATTTTTTTAAATAATCTTCAGCAATATTTTACTAGAATGTGATATTAATGATTGTGGAATTTACCTTGTTGTTGTTATGTGTATTTGAGTCACCTGCAACTCATAATGACCTTATTATGTACAGCAGCCCTAACGCCTGCTTTATCCTGTGCCAATTTTATTGTCTGTGACCCACCTGCCCCTATTACCACCACTGAATCAATTCATCTCACTGAGGGTCTTCTTCTCTTAAGCTGTCCCTCTAACCTCCTAAGCAAGACATCCCTCTCCAAGGACTGCTCCTGCCTTGAAACATGTCCAAAGTATGTCAGATGAAGCTTCAGAATCCTTGCCTCCAAGGAGCAGCCTGGTCTCACTCACCAACTTGTTTGTTCTCCTAGCAGTATGTGGTATATTCAATAATGCTCTTCTCCAGCACCGTAGCTAACAATGTGATTTTCCCAGACATTGAATCTGACTTGACCATGTGGACGGGTGGAAAAATGCTAGCAGCGTGTGTTAGCCTATCAACAAAGTCTTGGTTCTCTCACTGTTCCAAAAAGGAATTGGCCAGTTTTATCAATCTACAGAAAGGTTGGCTAGCCTTGTTAATATATTGAGCAGCTCCAGTTGCAGATTAGACCTTCCCTGCTTGGAGAGTGAAGAAGTAAGAGAATAAAGCATGTCCTTGATGTTGTTATGTCCAGTTTAGGTCACGTGTAATATTTTTGAAATATTCTTATAATTAATGAATGAGTGTAAGGAATAAAATGAGAATGAAAAGAATATAAGTATTTGTTTTATTATCAGGTAGCATTGTATCTATAATTTCTGATGATCCTATGAACAATACATCAAAATGTTGCCCTATTCCACACATTCTCACAATTTCACCCTGCTTCAGTCCATTTTTGCAGTCATTATATTTATCCACTTTATTGAGGGTCTTCCTCTATCTAATCAACCCTCTGCCAAGTGATGTCTTTTCCGAGGTCTGACACCTCCTGACAATATGTCTTAAGTATTTGAGATTAAGTTGCATCATCCTTACCTCTAAGGATGGACTCTGTTTGCTCTTCTTCTAATGCAAATTTGTATGTAGTATGTAATAATGGATATAAAGTATCTATATATACATGCTATCAATATTTTTAAGGCTTTACTTGAATTCTGTCCCTTACCACTGATTGTCTAAAAATAGCACATTCTCATCATATTTCTAACTTTGTTTACATAGGACAAGGGTGTTTTAAATTTAATATACATTTCAAATGACTCAAAAATTAGAAATATATCAAATATAAATAGCTATGTGGTTGTTGTTGCTGTGTATCACCGAAACTTACTCATAGCTGACCCTCTAGCAGGTTTTCATAGGGAATTACTTGCAATGGAGAAAACTGCCCACCTATTGGGGGGGGAAAACCAAAACTTTTAACTTTTTTTCTTAATTTTAATCAACATTTGCAGAGACTTTGGATTTCCATTCATTCATTAGTGCATTTTTCACCCTGTTCCTCCTCCCCCCAATTTGGTCTTCTTTTTGAAAAGTAAAAGAAAATTTTTACTTTGTTATACAATCCCTACCCCCAAGTGCAATCCACCGTCCAGCCTTCATTGTGGACTCATGTCATGATAATAATACCTAATTATATATTGCTTTTAAATAGTTCTGTCACTCATTTATTTCATTTATTTCAATGCAGTATAATTTATTTGTCCCCTCTTTCTCATTCTCCCCTCAACCCCAATGTTAGTCTCGTTTTACAACAGTGGCTCTATGCAGTATCTGTCCCTTTGTGACTGAGATATTTCACTCAGCATAATGTCCTCCAGGGTCACTCATTTTGTGTACTATTTCATGAGTTCTTTTATAAATGCTGCATAGTACTCCATTGTGTGAAGAGACCAGAGCTTCTCTATTCATTCGTTTGTTGATGGGCACTTGGGTTGTTTCCAGCTCTTTGCTATTGTGAACAAAGCCGAAATAAAGATAGGTGTACATGTATCTGCTTGGGTGGCAGTTATGGTTTCTTTAGGGTATATTCTCTGCAGTGGAATTGCTGGGTCAAATGGTATTTCTGTTTACAACTGTTTGAGAAAACATCACACAGCCTTCCAAAGTGGTTGCACCATTTTACACTCCCACCATCAGTGAACAAGGGTTTCAGTTTCTCCACAAACTCACCAGTGTTTGATGTTTGCTGCTCTGTTAAATTTTGCTATTCTTCCTGGAGTGAGATGATGTAGTTGTTTTGATTCGAATCTCTCTTAGAGCTAGGGATTTTGAAGATTTCTTCATGTGATGTTTGCTATCTGAAAGGCTCTTTTGGTGAAGTGTCTGTTCATATCCTGTGTCCATTTTTCAATTGGGTTATTTACCTTTATTTTGTTGTGATGCTTGAAACTTTTAACCTTTTGATATAATTACCTAAATAATAAATTGTTTGAATGAGAATTATTTATTAGAATATTAGAATTATTTCCTCTCTAGATAAATTATTTAAAACACCATATACTATTTATTAGTTGCATTCTAAATATTGCTTTTGAAGCAAGATGTTTTCAAAAATCAAAATGATAAGAATGTAATGTGAAATTTAAATATGAGTAGAGGCCAGAAGGGAACTCAATAATCAAGCATAATAAATGGTTACTTTGTAATATTTCAAATTATTTGGAGGACAAGTAAAAGTTGAACCTATACGAGATGGAAAATGATATATATTAGATGACTTCTAACTTTCCTTGTTTTCTCATCGTTCACTAATTCAGGATTTCCTAATTTCTAAAACAAGCCTTTTCATTCTATGATATTAAGAGACATAAGTTACTTTTTTGGTTTATTTGTATAAAGTAATAGTTTCGTTGTTGTGTACGATCAAGTCAGAATTGGTCCATAACTAACCCTCTAGCAAGTGTTTGGGAAACTCTGGTAGCTTTGTGGTACTGGAGTATCAGCTATGGCTCAGTTCTGACTTGATAGCCCACAGCAATAACAACAATAAGTATTCATAGGCAGTTAGTCACATAAAAGGACTTTCTTCTTTCTTTCATCTTTCTTCTGCCAAGCAAATGGTGGTTTTGAAGCACATGCCTTGGATTGACAGCACAGTTCCTTACTAGTAGGCCACTGTTGTTGCCAATTGCTTACAAGTCGAGCACAACTCATGGTAACACTATGATCAAAAGGCTTGAAGCCTCTTTATAACTACCAACATTTAACAAAGTTCAAGAGTTCCTGGAGGCATGTTATTTAGAAAGTGGATGCCATTCCTGCTTCCAACTAGAGCTCCTTAATGTAATATCAAATTATTAATTAAATTACAATGCATATGCATATACTAAAAGAAGACTAAACAATTTTTTCTAGTTTTCTGCCTTAAAATTTTTAAATAAGATCCAATTGGACATAATCTTTTCAACTGCTGCTTCACTTAATTTTTAATTTAATCTTTATTAACAGGAAATTTTTTTAACTGGTTTTTTGTACTATATT
>NW_006399768.1:1308537-1317224 GCF_000299155.1 Elephantulus edwardii | reverse complement strand
TTTTCCAGACTATGTCATATTTTAGCTAACAAAGCAAGCATCAATAAAAAAAACCCGTACATAATAGTATCTTTGAAGTATCATAATAGTAGCATAGAAATATCTTCACAGACTACAAAGCTATAAAATTAGAAATCAGTAACAAGAGGATAAAAGAGAAAAAATATACCCATGCATTTGTAAGCTGAATAACATCCTGCTTGAAAATGAGTGGGGAATGGAATAAGCAAAAAAAAAAAAAAAGAAAGAAAGAAATAAGATTCTTGAAACAAATAACAATAGAAACACAACTTACCAAAATCTTTGGGAAACAGCCAAAGCAGTAATCAGAGGTTAATTTATACAATGAGCAATCACATCAAAAGGGAAGATAAAATGGTAATTGACTCTCTAACCTCTAACTCAAAATCTCCAACAAGTTGAAAGTGAACAGCCAGAAAGCCTATCAACTTCTAAAAGAAATTAATGTATAAAATCTAGTACAGAATTAAATAAAATGTGTTGTATGTGTGTTTATTGCTGTTTAATTGAGCACAACTCATGGCAACCCTATGAAAAAAAGGCTTGAAGCCTTTTAATAAGTAACTTCATTTATCAAGGTTCATAGAGTTTCAAAAGGCACGTTGATTAGGAAGTGAATGTCACTCCTGCTTCCCCGAAAACTAATTGAAACCATCAACACGACCAGGAGTTGTTTCTTCAAAAAGATCAATAAAATCAACAGACCACTATCAAACTAACAAAAGAAAAGAAAGACACAAAGATGAAAGGGACAATGTCACAATAGAAATAACTGAAATAAAAGTTATGGAACATTATGGAAGCCATGCTCAAATAGGAAAACTTAGAAGAATTGGGCATTTACTTAAAAAGTCACAATCTATTCAAACTGACACAGACTGAAACAGAACACCTGAACAGACACATGATAAAAGAACTTGAATAGGTAATAAAACTACTTCCAACAACAATAACAACAACAAATCTTCTAAACCAAATGTTTCACTAGTGAATTTTATCAAACATTCAGAGAACTGTCACCAATTTTACATAAATTATTTCAGAAAATAGAAAAAGATGGAATTCTACCAGACTCATTTTATGAAGCAAACATATCCTTGATAACAGTTGGGTAAAGACACTATCAAAATAGAAAACTATAACCAATATATCTCGTGAACATACATGCAAAAATCCTCAATAAAATCCTGTCCAATATAATCCAACAGTACATTAAAGAAACATAAATAATTCACTATGACCAAGTGGGATTCATAACAGGTATGCAAGGATGGTTCAATTTAAGACAAAACAACCAATTTTTTAATTAACAAGCAAAGAACAAGAACCACATGATCCTATCAATTGATGAAAAAAAAGCCTTTGAGAAAATTAAACATTATTTTCTTATTAAAACATTCAGCAAAATATAAATAGAGGGAGATTTCCTTAACATACTGAAAAGTGTATTTCCAAAACCAAGAGCCAATATCATTCTCAATGGAGAGAGATTAAAGGCATTTATTTTGAAAACAGGAACTAGACAAGGATACCCATTATCACCTCTCCTATTCAATATTGGGTTGAAAGTCTTAGTGATAGCAATAAGACAAGAGAGGTATCCAAATTGGCAAAGAGGTAGTAAACCAAGTTCAATATACACATGATGTGATAGTATACTTAGAAAACCCTGAAAACTCAGCTAGAAAACCATTGAACATAGTTAGCCAATTCAGCAAAGTAGCAGGATACCCAATCTACATACAAAAATCAGTTGCATTTCTCTACAGAGACAAATAAAATACTGAAAAGGAGCTAAGCTAGCAATACCTATCACAATAGCTAATCACAATGTTAAATATTTGGGAACACATCTAACTTGAGATTAAAAAAAAAAGCCTATACAGTGAAAATTATGACACACTACTACCAGAAACAAAGAGACCTGGAGAAATGTAAGAATATATTACGCTCATGGATAGGAGGACTCAATGTTGTGAAAATGCCAATTCTACCAAAGGCAATCTACAAGTTCAATGCAATCCCAATACAAATACCAAGTCATTCTTCAGTGAGATAGAAAAGGCAATTTCTAATTTTATTTGGAATGGAAAGAGACCTTGAATAAATAAGCACTACTGAAAAAAAGAAATGAGGTAGGAGGCATCACACTCCCTGATGTCAAATCAAACTACAGCCATGGTGGTCAAGACAGCATGTTACTGGAACATGACAAGCACATGTGTCATTGGAATAGAGTTGAAAACCCAGAAATCTGTCCATCTACCAATGCTTGACTAATTTTTTACAAGGACATGGAAATCAGGTAAGGGGGGGAAACAGCAGCTATTTAAACATATGGCATTGGTAAAATTGGAAAACCATCTGTAGTAAACTCAAGTAGGACCCTACCTCATACCATACACAAAAACCAACTAAAAGTGCATAAAGGACCTAGGAGTAAAACCAAAGACAATAAATTTCATTAGAGAAAAACTGAGGAGAACTCTAGAAGACTTAATCCATTATATGAACAGTCTTCCAAGTATAATGCAAAACATACAACCAGGAAACCACAAAATAGATGAATGAGACTTTCTACGAATCATATTCCTATGCACATAAAAAAAATTCTCAAATGGGGTAAAAAGGAAACCCAGAGACTGGGAAAAATATTTGGTAATGAGATGTCTGATAAAGGATCCATATCTAAAATTTATAGTATACTCCATCACTTCAACAGGAAAAAGATAACTCAATAACAAAATGGGCAAATAATATGAACAGATACATCATCAAAGAATATATCAATTGGCAAACAAACACATGAAGAAATGTTCAAAATCCCTAGCCATCAGAGAGATATAAATGAAAATAATTATGAGATATCATCTCATCCCAGCAACAATAGCTAGTTTAAAAGAGCAGCAAACAATAAATGCTAGAGAGGTTGTGGAGAGATTAGAACACTTATTTACTGCTGGTGGGAGTGTAAAATGGTGCAAACAATATGGAAGGTGGTTTTGTGATTTTTCAAGTGTTGGAAATAGATATACTATTTAATTCAACAATTCCACTACTGGAAACATACCCTAGACAAACTATAACACCTATCCAAATAAATATATGTACACTCATGTTTATTACTGTTTTATTTACAATAATAAAGAGAAAGAAGCAACCCAAGTGCCAAATAAAAAAAGAATGGATAGAAAAACTATGGTATATTAATTCAATGGAATACTATGCAGCACTGAAAAAATCACTAACTCATAAAACATTACATTGACCCTGGAGAACATTATGCAGAGTGAAATATCTCAGTCACAAAAGAACAAGTACTGAATAGTACCAATGTTATAAAGCAGGTCTGACATGGGGAGTTGGGAAGGGAATAGAATAAAAATGGTTAGATAATGAACATTGCATTGGAATAGATGAAGGAAAGAACTATTTAAAATTGAGAAATTATGGTACATTCATACAATGGAATACTATGCATAATGCAGGAGCAATGATTTTGTAAATTATTACCTAACTTGGGAGAGACTGGAGAAAATTATGCTGAGTGAAATAAGTCAGTCCCACAAAGAAAAAATATTGTATAAAATCATTAATGTATAATGAGCATATGAGGATCCAAGAGGCAGGAGGCTTGAAATAAAGGGGTGAAGATGTGTGGGTCTGGGTGGGGGAGATTAACCATGGATTGTACAATTTGATGAGGGGGCAGTGAGGGAAACTGGAAGAATGTGGTCTGAAAAACAATGCATTTGAAATATGTAAATAAACTAGTATAAAAAAAGTTATTTAAACACATGAAAAAAATAAAAGAAATCTATGATTAGGCATTATATGTACAACAATAGCCAAGAGTAAGAGTTACATTGCAAAGAGGACTGGGGGAGTGAGGAGGTAATTGTGCAGTAATAAATAATTTTTTTAAAAGTAAACTGGAGAAGAGAGTGTGGGAGATCAGGTAAGATGTTCAGCAATGAATGAATGAAAATCCAACTTTTCTGTAAACTTTCACTGAAATCACAATTCGGGTTAAAAATTATATAAAAATAAAAAAGGAAGCACCCTGGTTTCTATTTCTATTTCTACATTTCTAATTTCTATTTCATCTCATATATATATATACATTTATATATATATCATATATATATATACCATATATACCTCATATATGTATGAGAGAGAAGCACTATTGGCTATTTGAAAGGTTTTTATGTGCAGGCTGGATTTAGAAGAGGTCATGGTACTAGGGATATGCTAATGTTAGATGGATCTTGGCTGAAAGTAGGGTGTACCAGAAGAATGTCTATCTATATTTCATTGACTATGCAAAGTTATTTGACTGTGTGGATCACAACTGTGGCTGACTCTGAAAAAAAAATGGAAATCTCAGAATACTTGATTGTGCTTATGGGAAACCTATACTTGGACCAGGAGGCTGTTGTCACAGAGTAAGGAAACACTGCATCGTGCAAAATTGGGAAGGGTATATGCCAGTGATGTGTCCTATCTCCATACCTTCAATCTATAAGGACAGCAGATTACCTGGGAAGCAGGGCTCTAGGAGGAGAAATGGGGCATCAGGATTGGAGGAAGACTCATCAGCAATCTGTGCTATGCATATAACACAATTCTGTTTGCTGAAAATTAGGAGAATCTAAAGTGCTTGTTGCAGAAGCTCAAGGACTGTGGCCTTCAATATGATTTGAAGCTCAAAATAAAGAAAATAAAAATTCTCACCACTGGGCCAATTGGCAGAGTCATGATAAATGGTAAAGAGACTGAGACTGTTGATAGTTTCAGTTTTCTTTGCTCTATAATCAACTCCCTTGGTACCAGCAACCAGGAAATTAAAAGACTAATTGTGTTGAGAAAGTCTGCTGTCAGAGACGTCTCCAAAGTACTGAAGAACAATGATTTTAGTCTGGAGACTATGGTGTGCCTGATCCAGACCATAGGGTATAATTACTGATACCAGACAGCTCCTGGCTGAAAGGAGAGAATACTAGAAGAATGTCTATTTTTGTTGTGTTGACAAACATTTTTATTTCATTTTACTTGCATTTTGTTATGCAAAGGCATTTGCAAATGCATGTGTGGACCATAACAAAATATGACTAACAATGAAAAAATTTAGGACACTCAATTGTGCTCATGCAAAACCTTTACCTATACTGAGAAGCTGTTTCTGAACAGAGCAAGAGAACACTATTGTTGTTGTTATGTGCAGTCGAGTCACTTGCAACTCAAAGTGACCCAGTGTACATCTCTGAACTCTGCTCTATCCTGAGCCACTCTTATTGTCTCTACAATTGATGCACTTACCTCAGTTACCCCAATCACTGAGTCAATCCATCTCATCAAGGGTCTTCCCCTCTTGTGTTCTACCTCTACTTTCCCAAGGACGAAAGACTGGGCCTTCCTTAGAACATGCCCAAACTATGTCAGACAAAGCCTCAAAATCCTTACCTCCAAGGGGCAGCCCTCTCCAGGATGAACCTATTTGTTCTCCTAGCAGTTATTCAACATTCTTCTCTAGCATCAGAGCTCAAAGGCATCTATTCTCCTTCTAGCAAGTCCAGCTTACTGATGAGTAGCACAAAATTATGAAGACACACCTAAGCCTCCAACTGACATCCTTTCCCATTGGAATTTGTCTTTTGATTTCCTGGTTGTTGGTATTGAAAGTGTTGATTGTGGAGCCAAGCAAACAAACTGTTAACAATCCCTTCATTGTCTATCATGATGCTGCAAATCAGACCAGTAGCAAGAATCTTTGTTTTCTGGATGTTGAGTTTCAATCTATATTGAAGACTGCAAAAAGAAGGATCAGTAGTTACAAAACATGGACTTCGTGACAATAATGAGACTGACAATAGAATGATGGAATTCTGCATATTCAATGATTTATTCATTGAAAGTACCTTTTATAAGAAACATAAACTTAGCTAAACACATGAATTTCACCTGATGGTATGCAGAGGTTCAATTACATCTGTGGAAGATGTCATTAGAGAAGTTCAATATCAACCAAGAAATTTAGGTCAGGTGCTGACTGTGGAACAACAACAACAACAAAAAAATTTAAAAAAATCTATGATCCTTCTTTCTGATTGCCAACCTTTGCAATGAGACACTACATGGTTCAAAATCAAGAAGGGGTTCCCTCAGGAATGTATTTTGTCTCCATACCTTTTCAATCTGTATGCAGAACAGATCATCCAAGATGTACAAGGAGGAATGTGCTATCAGGATTGGTGGAAAAGTCATCAACAACCTGTGTTGTGCAGATGACACAACCCTGCTTTCTGAAACTGAGAAGGACCTGAAGCACTTGCTGCAAAACATCAAAGACTGCAGCCTTCAATATGGATTGAAGCTCAACATCAAGAAAAGAAAGATTCTCACCACTGGGTCAATTGGCAGCATCAGTATGGGTGGTGAAGAGATTGAGATAGTTAACAGTTTTAGTTTGCTTGGCTCCACTCTTGGTGGAGCACTCTTGGTACCAGTAACCAAGAAATCAAAAGAAATTGCATTGGAAAAGTCAGCTGTGAGGGACCTCTCAAAAGTACTGAAGAGCAATGACATCAGGCTGGAGACTAAGGTGTGCCTGATCTGGGCTATAGTCTTTGCAATTACTTGCTATGCATCGGAGAGTTGGACAGTGAATAGGGATGATAGAAAGAGAATTGATGCCTTTTAGCTGTGGTGCTGGACAAGAGTGTTGAATATACCATGGACGGATAAGAGAAGAAACAGGTTTGTCCTGGAAAAGGTGAAGTTGGAATACTCTTTGGAGTCAAGGATTCTGAAGCTTCACCTGATGTAGGGTTAGGGTTAGATTTAGGGCTAGTGTTAGGTCTAGGTCTAGATCTAAGTCTCCGTTTAGAGTTAGGGTTAGAGTTAGGTTTTTTGGGGTCATTTTGCAAGGAGGGACCGGTCCTTGGAGAGAGGCATCATGTTTGCTAGAGTGGAGAGACAGCAGGGGAGAGGAAGACCCTCAATGAGATGAACTGATTCTGTGTTTGGGGTGGTGGAAAAGAGTGTGTTGGAGATGACGAGCTTGGCACAGGATAGAGAAGCATTTAGGGCTCTTATACATAGGGTCACTATGAGTTGCAAGTGACTTGGCAGCACATAACAACAACTTCCTGGTTGCCTATTCTGTTGATATCTGACTGCAAACATTTGTAGAAATCACCTATTTCCTCCTCAGCTCTGCGTTTTGGCACATGTGTTTGAATGATAGTGATATTCACTGGATTTTCTCGTATGTGAATCACTATTATTCTGTTGTTCACAACACTGTATTACAAAATGAATCTAGAAATAGCCTTTTTAACTATAAAACGAACCCTGTTTCTCTCTCATCTTTTCATCTCCAGCATAATAGATTTTATGATCATCTGATTCATAATGTCTCCTGTCAATCCATCTAATTTTGCCAGTACCTAATATGTCAATAAAATTGTTGCTTCTTAGTGCTGCATAGTACTCCATTGTGTTAAAATATCATAATTTCTGAATTCATATGTTTGTTGATGTATATTTGAGCTTTCATTTTCTTGGTATTGTGATTAACATTTCTATGAACATAGGTGTACAAATATCCATTTGTATTTTAATTCTTTTTTTCTTGGGGCATGTTCCTAGCAAAGGAATTGCTGGGTCTTATGGGATTTCTATGTTCAGTTTTTTTAGGAAATGTCAAAAGTGGTTCAAAGACTGTACTATTTTACAATCTCTCCAAAAGTATGTGATAGTTCCAATCTCTCAACATCCTTTCCAACATTTATTATTTGCTTTACAGTTAAACTTTGAAACTGAAGTGAAATAATATCTCATTGCTTTGATTTACATCTCTCTTATTTCCAGTGATTCTGAGTATTTTTTAATGTGTCTTTTGGCCATCTGAATGTCTTTCTTTGTCAAAAATCTTTCCATGGCTTTTGCCCATTTTGTGATTAGTTCTTGGTCTTTTCCTGTCAGAGGTCTTGTATTATTCTGTAAGCTTTTATTGTGATACCTTTTTCTGAGATCTCATTGCCAATCCCTCCCCCAATTGTAGGCTTTCTTTGAACACTATTAGAAAAGTTTTTGATGCCCACAGGGACTTTATTTTTAGAAGGTTCCATGTGCTTTAAGGCATTTTCCACTATTTTTGAAAGAGATATACTAAAATGAAAATATTCATTTTCTTGCCCCATCTTTTATACTTCAGGTGGAAATTAAAATTAAATCATTATGCCCACACAAACCACCTTTACATATACATAATACCTATGTGCTCACCAATCAATACTAGGAAATTTGGAGGTTAGCTGCCTGGCCAAAGGCTGACTGGAAGAGATGCATTTTTGTTCCCATTCTGAAGAAAAATGATCCAATAGAATGTGGAAATGTTCAGACAATATCATTAATAAACATGTAAGAAAAACATTGCTGAATAATATATAGATCTTACCTGATAAAGTTTATAAGAATAAGTTGACTTTATCTGTGCAAAGCATTGTTGGAAAAACTCATTATAAGCAGTCAGAATCATCCAGGTGCTCTTAATTACTCATGCGGAAATATAAATTAAAGCTGAAGAAAGTGAAAGCTAATCCACAAGAACTGAAATAGAACCATAAGTATTTGAATTAAAAAAAACATATTCTAAGTAG
>NW_006399768.1:1307100-1308437 GCF_000299155.1 Elephantulus edwardii | reverse complement strand
ATTCATTTTAATAACAAAGTTAATTTAACTAGTATACTATAACAGACATTTTTGCTTTATTTATTTAATTTATGTTTGATTGATACTCTTGAGTCATTTACACCTCATAGTGACCCTAAGAAAAATAGATATGAGCCTATTCGTTGCCACCTTAATGATCTCTGATATTCTTGAGCGCATGGTTGCAGTAATTGTGTCAATTCCTGAGGCTTTTCCTCACTTTCCCTGATTCTCCAAATTTTCCAGCATATTTTCTTCAAAGAATTGGCCTCTCCTGACAAAGCTGTCCAGAGTATATGATTGAACCTCCATTATTCTTGCTTCTAAGAAGCACCAAAAAGAACTCAACAAAATGATCATCTCTCACTAATTATACTGAATGTAAATGGTTTAAATGCACCATTGAAGAGAAAAGGAGTAGTAGATTACATAAAAACAAAACCATCAATATACTGTCTACAAGAGACATACCTGTAAAGTAAAAATAGACTAAAGATTAAAAAATGAAAAAAAAAACCCAAACAACAAAACCATACATCAGGTAAATGACAACCAGAAAAAAATCAAGAGTAGCTATATTAATCTCCGATAAAATGAATTTCAGTTAAAAATTATCATAAAGGACATGGAAGGGCACTACATAACATTAAAAGGGTCAATAGAATAAGAAGACATCTATGCACCGAATGATAGAGCTGCAAAATACACAAAGCAAAAGCTAACAGAACTGTAAAAAGAAATAGCAAACAGCAGGAGAGTGGTAGGAGACTTCAATACACTGTTGTTGTTGTTATTGTGTGCCGTCGAGTTGTTTGCGACTCATAGCGACCCTATGTACAACAGCCCTAAACCCTGCTCTATCCTGTGCCAATCTCATTGCCACCAACACAAAGATCCCGATTACCCCAGTCACTGAATCAATACACCTCATAGAGGGTCTTCCCCTCTTGGGCTGTCCCTCCACTCTGCCCAGCATGATGTCCCTCTCCAAAGACATGTCTCTCCTTACAAGATGTCCAAAGTATGTCAGGCGAAGCCCCAGAATCCTTGCCTCTAAGGAGCAGCATGGTTTAACCCTCCCTAGGATGAATCTATTTGTTTTCTTGGCAGTCCATAGTACATTCAGTACTCTTCTCCAGCACCACAGCTCAAAGGCGTAAATTCTCCTTCTATCCTCCCTAGACATTGTCCAACTCTCTGATGCATAACAAGTGATTGCAAAAACCATGGCCTGTATAAGGCACACCTTAGTCTCCAGAGAGACACCATTGCTCTTGAGTACTTTAGAGAGGTCCCTACCCGCAGACTTTCCTGTCGCAATACATTTTTTAATTTCC
>NW_006399768.1:1289388-1303818 GCF_000299155.1 Elephantulus edwardii | reverse complement strand
AAAAATCATCTCCAGATGGATTTGAAGCATTGAGCACTAATTGTTTGAGATCAGGTGAGATGAGATGACTTCAAGTATATCATCTACGATGAGAAAAAACTTAAAAAAGGCATTACATAAAGAAAAGAGAAAGTAAAGAGTAAAAAGGATATCCAAAGAAACTGACAGTTTCACTAAACTGTTTAGAAGCTAACATAAAGGAGTAAATGCTGAAATGAAAGAAATTAACATAAGAATTTAAAGGACAGCTCTAAAAGAGAAAGTACTGTATTGAGATTTGAAAAGAACTGGAGTTGTAGAATATAAGAGAAGAACTTAGCAATTCTGAAGCTGAAAAAATTGAAAAGAAAATTCAAACCTTGAGTTGCAATACTGACAGATGCTATGGGCAAAATCAATATACAGAATCACTGTACGAAAAAGAAAAACAACAAGCTACACAGAATTAACTGGGAAGAAATAAGGGCCCAGGTACTAATAATGGAATATCAAGTGACATGTTTCAACTAACAGATACAACCCTGGGACGTGTCCACCCCATTGTGCTAGGAAATTTGTAATACAGCTTCCTGGTCCATTGACAGAAGAAAAAAAAACCACAAAAAACCACCAACCAAAACCAAAACATATTTTTTTCAATTCCCAAGAAATGTGATCTAAAAGAATGAGGAAATTATCGATTATCATTAACATTAAATGAAAGCAAAATATTGCTGAAGATCATCCAAAATGGCTACAACATGATATAGAAAATAGCTAAAATTTCAAACTAGGTTTAGATAAGGCAGTGCCATTTTATGATATCACTCAGTGAATGACGGATATCATTACTGATGGCAGATAGATCCTGACTGAAAGCAGAGAATACCAGAAGCATGTGTATTTGTGTTTTATTGGCTATACAAAGGCATATGACTGTGGATCATAACGAATTTTGGTGATGAATGGGAATCACAGCTCCTGTGAAAACTATACTTAGACTATAAAGCTATTTTTCAAACAAAATAAGGAAACATAGCTAGGTTTAAAATCAGGAAAGGTATCCATCAAGGTTGTATCCTTTCTCCATATCTGTTCACTCTGTATGTTCAGCAAATCACTCATCAAGCTAAATTCTATGAAGAAGGAATGTGGCATGACGGAATACTCATCAACAAGCTACACTATGCATATGACACAAAGTTGATTGTTTAAAGTGAGGAGAACTTGAGACACTTACTGTGGAAGATCAAAGATTGTTGTTGTTAGGTGACAATGATTTGAGTATGACCCATAGCAACCATAAAAACAAAAGATCTGAACCCTGTTCTACCCTCACATGTCCTGACACACAAGAGCCCATTGTGACGGTCACCATGTCAATCGAGCTGGTTGAGGGTCTTCTTCTCCTTCACTGGCCCTCTACCATCCCCAGCATTAAGTCTCTCTCAAAGAAATAGCCCCTCCTAACAACATGCCAAAGTAAGTGAGGCAATACCTCATTATTCTTGCCTACAAAAAGTACTCTGGCTCTACCCTCACCAAGACATATCAATTTGTTCTTTTGATCATCCATGGGATGTTAACAAGTCTTCTCCAATACCACAGCTCAAGGGTGTCAATTCTTTTTCTGTCATATTTATTAATTATTCAGCTCTCAGATGCATAGCAAGTGATCAGAAAAACTATGGCCTGATCAGATGCACATTGGTCCTCAAACTGACCCCATCACTCCTCAATAGATTGGAGAAGCCTCTAATGACAGATTAAACCAGTGCAATGAGTCTCCTGACTTCTAGTACCAAGGGTGTCAGTTGTATTCCAAGTAAGATGAAGTTGCAGACACTTTTAATTTCTTTTCCACCCATCATGATGTCTATCTGTCCAGTGGTAAGAATCTTTTTTCTTGACATTGAGATACAATCCGTACTGAAGGCTGCATTCCTTGTTCTTCTGCAACAAGTGCTTCAAATCCTCCTCACTTTCAGCATGAAAGGTTGTGTCATCTGAATAAAGCAGGTTATTGATGAGTCTTTTTTCAATCCTGATGACACATTCTTCTTCACAGAATCTAGCTTCTCTAATAATTTGCTTAGTATACAAATTATATAGGTATGGAAAGAGAATACAACCCTGACACAATCCCTTCTTAATTTTAAATCATGCAGTGTTTCCCTGATCTGTTTGCACAAGAGCTTTCTGGTTCAAGTATAGATTTCCCATGAGAACAGTTAAGTTCTGGATCTCCCATTCTTCTCAATATCAACCACAGCTTGCTATGATCTATACAGTGAAACGCTTTGGCATAGTCAATAAAGTAAAAATAGATATTCTTCTGGTATGCTTTACTTTAATCTAGGATAAATATGACATCAGTAATAATATTCCTGGTCCCACAGTCTCTTTTAATTCCTGCTTGTACTTCTGGCAGTTTCCTATCTATGTACTATTTTAGTCATTATTTTTTTAATGCTTTCCAGCAGTATCTTGCTTGCATATGATATTAACGATATTGTTCGATAGTTTTCACATTTGTTTGGATCACCTTTCTTGACAATGGGAACAAATATGGACCTCTTCCAATCTTCCAAAATCTGTCTTGCAAATTTTTTTTGTGTACTGGAGAAAAAGTTGAAATTGTCAAAAGTTTCATCTTACTTAGATCCACAATCAATACCCTTGGTACCAGCATTCAGGAAATCAGGAGTTGCATTGCACTGAACTAGTCTGCTGTCATGGAATTCTCCAAATTACTGAGGAGCAATGATGAAAGTCTGAGGATAAAGGAGCACCTGATTCAGGCCATGATCTTGTCAATTACTTGGTGTGCATCTGAGAGCTGTAATAAGAATGACAGAAACATAGTTGATTCTCTTAAGTTGTAATGTTGAAGAAGAGCACCGAATGTCCACGGACTGCCAAAAAAAAAACCTGCCATGTTTTAAAAAAAAGTGCAACCTCAGTGCTCCTTGGATGTTAGAACGGTTAAAGTTCTCACATATTTTGGGCTTCTTGCTAGGAAAGGCTATTCCCTGGATAGGAATTTTATGCTTGGGAAGGTAGAGAGTCAGCAAAAGACAGGAAGACCCACAAGATGCATTAATACAGAGATTGAAGCAATGAGCTTAAGTGTGTTTGAGATGGTGAGGAAAACAGGATAGTACAGGCTTGAGCTTTGTTATTCATAGAGTTGCTATCCACTGAACTTGACTTGACAGGACCTAACAACAACAACAACACATTTGGAGTATAATCTGTCTTATCTATTTATCTATCTGGATGAAGGAAAAGAATGGGTTAAAATTTAAAGAAAACATCAAAGGAAATTGTTTTTCATACTTCTTTGCATAATGGTTGATAAGTGTGTAAAAATATAGGATGTGCAATGAAAGCTGATCTCACATCTACAGTGTAAGACCTAACATTTCATCATGATTTTCAAAAATAATAGCTAAAATTAAGAAATATTAAGAGGGTATCCCTACGCAGTATGAGTCTAAAGTTGACACCAGAAACTGTCAGCAGCTAAACCATAATTAAATGTATGAGGTCAAGCACTGTTTTATTAGCCATATTACATGAGAAATGACATATCGAAAATCCTTAACACCGGTTTCCTGTCAGTAGTGAAAAATCCTCTGTTAACATGAGTTCTACCTCCCCATTCCAAGAGTTATTTATCACATAAAATAAATTCAAGGTGGTGCCCAAATAACTAGTAAAATAGATTTATTTTGAGAGAAAACTATTCAGAGAAAATGTGAGTGAGACAAGAAGGCAGAATGTCACCTAGACTGAAGCCTACATCTAGACACTTGGAAAGGTTAACTAGCTAACAGAAGAAATAGTAGGATCTCTTGAGAATTAGACATCATGTGTAGTTTGAGTAGTGCACATAGCCACCAATAAAGGAATTAGGAATCTAAAGTACTGAGATTATCAGCAAATCACCCACTTATAAGCCCTTGTGTATTACTATACCAGTGGCAAGAGTTATCTCCTTTCAGCCTTATGGATGTTGAGAAGACTATCTAGTGACTTGTTGCTGAGGGGCAATCACTTGTAATTGGCTTGCTTACAATGTATTTGTATTGTAGCTAATGGTCTTGGAGTTTCTGGATGAAGTATATACTTGGCTACTAACCAAAAAGTTGTCCGTTTAAATCTGTCCAGAGATATCTTGAGATAAAATCCCAGTTATCTACGTCTAAAAGGTCATTGCTGTTGAAAATCCTATTAAGCACAGTTCTACACTGAAACAGATAGTGTCCCTTGAGGCAGAATATACTCAAGGGTAATTGAGTTGTTGTCAGTGTTTTATTTTTTAAAATTGTCTTATTTTTTTATTTTATTCTTTCATATACAAAGAGTACAAATAAGATACAAAGAAAATATGCTATTGAACTAGGATATTGCTTTTCTTGATAAAGAAGTTGTGCTGCAATCCCAAAGTCATGTAGTTTTAACCCACCAGATGGTCTGAGGCAAAAGGTTGAGCAATATCCTCCTATGTGATTAACTGTCTCTCAATACCCACCTGAGGGTCAGCTATGGGTAAGCTCTGACTTGATGGTACACCACAACAACAACAAATTTATAGAAAAAATTGAAGTTTTCAATGATTTCATTCTATTTGGATCCACAATCTTAACTTATGGTAACAGTGGTCAAGAAACTGAGAGTAACAATGTCAGTTTGAGGACTAAGTTTAGATCCAGGCCATGGTGTTTCCAATCACTTGCTATGCCTCTCAGAGCTAGACAATGAATAAGGATGGAGGAAGAACTGATGTCTTTCTATGGGAAGCCAAACTTTATACCAAATAATATATGAAAATCCTTGTTCAGTAATTGAAGGAATTATAGATTTATAAATTAGGATTTCTCTTGTGACAGATCATAGAAAATGAGCTGATTGTTCCCTGCAAACAGGAGACAGCAAGGGGCCCCCTACAGAGGGAGTGTTACTTCCTGAGCTAGAGTTCACCCTGAAGCATCAAGGCAATCCTTAAGGGTTTACCAGATTCTTGCATTTGTGAACCCCTCCCTCCTGAGTCAAGCAGCTGCTCTTTCAATAGAAAGAGCTTGGCTTCATTTGCATTGATTTCTCTTTGTAATTCACTTCCTGATAATTTTCAATAAAGATACAGAGAAGCTTGGCTTGGGGTCTTCAGTGGAGAACTGCTGGCCCCCTGTTTTATGCTCTCTGCTCTATCACATTCCTGGTTGTTTGTCTCATTATTAATAATTATAAAATTATTTCATTCTTTGGGACTCTCGGTCTGCAACATCTTTCAGCTGTGGTGTTGGAAAATATCACTGAACATTCCTTGGACTACCAAAAGAACAAACAAATATGTCTTGGAGAAAGTGCGGCTCTAGTGCTCTTTGGAGGCAAAGATGATAAAGCTTTGCCTCATATACTTAAAGTATGTGGCTAGGAGGAAATAATTCCTTGGAAAAGGACATGATGATCGGAAAGATGGAGCATTGGTGAAGGAGAGGAAGATCCTCAACCAAGTGGTTTCCAGAGTGCCACTGGCATGTGAGGAAATGTGAGGATGACATAGGTTAGCATAGGAACTGCTGTTTGTAGAATAGCTTTGGGTCATAATCAACACTTAACAACATGAAAGGTAAGAAGGAGAGCTGTACTTCCAACCCAGAAGTCAGCTATGAGTCAGTCAGCTCTGACTCTACAGCATGTAACAACTTGTGGTCTCCTGGACAAGAAGTTTTGTGGCTAATCAAAAAGCAGGGCATTTCTGGCAATTCAAACCTGCATGTCTTTTCAAGAGAAATTGGCTAATCTGCTTCAGTGTTATTTTTAGCCTCAGAAAATCTATTGAAAAGTCAGTTTTAAGACAGTTATAATTCAACATTGAGGGGTTTTGGGTTTTGGAGTTTTTTTGGTATTGTTATTTTCCCCAATTTTTATTTACATTTAGTGAGTGTCTTATATGTTGTACAGTTTACTCAAAGAAAAACTGTATACTCCAGTGAAGATTTAGTCTTCAAAACCCAATGAGAATATTTATATTCTCTGCTATAACTTCTCTATGAGTCAAGTACATTCTACTGCAACTTTGAGATTTTTAAATACAAATTATTTTTGTCTTGTTTTGTTTATTATTAGTACAAACTGTGGTAAATACTAAAGTAAATGTTATTTGATTGTATCCTGAAGAATCATAAAGTAAACATCTCTTAATCTATTTTCATAAAAAGTTATAGCAGAGTAAACTCTATGTAGCAACTATAATTTTTAACACATAAAATGCTATATACTGAGATCAATTTTACAGTAACACATTTACGATTTTGTTTTTGTCCTTAATTATACTTTAGACTTGACTTCTATTTTATGCCTGTTATTTATCCCTCGCTTCCATGAAGACAATATAGAAGCACTAAATTGGAACTATTTAGATTTTAAGTTGATCCTTTTCTTCAGTAATTAAGGGATATAATAAATTTGTGCTTGGATCTGAGTTTACTTTGATGCTTTCAGTCATTCATTCTTCTAACTTTAGCCTTCTCTCCATTATGCCTTCTCTTATCTCTGTATTTTGTGTTCACTCCTTTATAGAAAAAAAAATAATTATTTATACCATAATTGTATTTCTGCTATTACAAGAAATCTATTAAGTTGAATTTTTACAAGATTTACCTAAATTTTAAGTCTGTTTTTTGCATGTTGTGCTCATTCTTCAGCCAACAGTATCCATCTACATTCCTTCTTCCTCTTCCTCCTCTAAGAAATTGTACTTTGCAATATCAGATCTTTTTCATTCTTAACCAAATTTAAGGTCTATGTGTTACCCTTCTTATTTGACTGTTTTTTAAAAAGTAAAATGTCCACAACAATGTCATCTTTTTCTCTGCTGACACTTTATTGCAGTTTCCTTTGTAATAGACTATCTGTGGGGAAATGTAACCAGTTTGAACCTTAGATGCAAAAATGATCAAACTTCTTCTCTCATGCTTTGGACATGTTATCAGGAGGGACTAGACCTTGGAAAAAAAATACATCATGCTGGGTAAGGTGGAGAATCAGAGGACAGGAAGATCCTCAGTGAAATAGACTGACAGTAATTGTAACAAGGGTCTCAAGCATATCAGACCACTTATGAGGACGGCTCAGTACAGGCAGAGTTCAGTTCTGCTGTAAATAGAGTCACTGTGAGGCCTAGTTGACTTAAAAAGCACCTAACAACAATAACTCTGGGTCACCACTAATCTCAGTCTACTCCTTACATTTCAAATTTTCATAATATCATAGCCTAAGGAATCCTCTTTTCTCTTACTAGTTACTTTAGATATTTTATGTGAAGTTTCTCATAGTTTTTACAAATATAATTATCACCTTCTGGAGAATTCAAATCTCCATCTCTATGATTCTATCTCGAAATAAAGTATAACATATAAAACAAAATCTAAGATATATCCAATAATATATCTGAAAGTATCTTCAACAAATATTTCAAATAAAGGCACATATACTCCTATTTCAAACCTACTCTTCTTATAGCAATAAATGTTACTATACCTAAAGCTACCATTTTTTCCTTTCTTAGGGCATGACAATCGCTGAGCTAAGTGTTATACACATATTAATATCTTCAATTCTTTCAATTAACCTTTGAGGCAAGTACAATTTTTATCCTCATTATCTAGTTTAAGGAGGAAAAGTACAGACAGAACTTAATCAAATTCCCACAGTTAACAAGTAAATGTCTTGACAGAGTCATTAAAAACATCCATCTAACCACAACTGCGTACTACATTGCTCCAGTTACAGACTAGAACATATTTGATTGTTTCTTTTTGTTCACCTTCAAATAAGTAATGACTCACCAGCCATAAAAATTACTGGTGGATATTCCACAACTCCACGTATGAGTGTGTGAACATATATGGGTGTTTCTTAATAGAGTTCACATTCTTTATTTTCCCAAGGAATCAGTCATTTAAAACTGATAATATCTCTGTCACTAGATAGAATGAATACTATGTTTTTCCAGACTTCACAATTTTAGGTGACATATTTTAAAAAACGTTATTTATTGGAAGTCTCTGGTACCTATGTCTATGATAGTTTACCTCAGGAACAGGTATAATGTTTCCAAAAATATATTAATCCCTTGAAACAAAAAATCTGAACTGCCTGCTTCTAATTTTATTTCACAGATGATGGAGAAAAAAGAAAAGTGTCAGAAACAAGTTGTGCCTTGTTTGTGTGTGTGTGTGTTTGTGTGTGAGTGTGTACACATTTTAATTTCCTTTACTTTGCAGCCTTTAGGATGGTATCATTTTGCTTAAAATGAACTTTAGATTGTGTCAAAATGAAAAGTATTTTTTAAGATTACCCAAATGATAGTTGGAAAAAAATATTTGACTTATGTTTCAGAGAGAGAGAGAGCAGTTCTTTCTGAGGTGAGATTAAATTTACCATTTTCTTTCCTTCACCTTTCTAGAAACCCCTTATTTAAAAAAAGATAGACATCTAGGAAAACTACTTTACATTACTTATTTTCAGGCTTTTAATTGTTTTCCTCCAAGTAGTTTACACTTTCATCCATGGTTCAAAATAAAAACTCACTGAAAGATTCACTGGAGCAAAGAAGTCACTTTGTCTTAGAGATAATTTGTAATGTAAGTAATGAACTATTATGATTTGCTTCCATGTCTTCAGTAAGCTTAGTCATAATTTTCTTTAATATGTTGGCAGCTTAACTGCCTTCTCACCCAGCAATTTCCTAGACTGCTTATTTCTTGGTACACTCATACCCTTCTCTTCATTGTGTGGGTCACAGATGCATATCAGCAGAGTTGTTAAAAGCTCAAAATGAGGTGACAGCTGCCAACTTTGCTAAATACAGATTTCACTTTCTCTTCTCTAGTTCAATATTCAGACTATCTTCTGACATCCATCTCCATCTTTTCATTCTCTTTTGCCTTCATAATGACCTTTTGCATTCTTCATAGAGGCTATTCTTGATATTCTACCAAAGCTCATCTAGTCTTCATTTTTTGGTGGTTAAGGCCTCAAATCTATTCCATCAGTAGTTTTGTAAATTCAGGTGGAATAGCCTCAAAGTCAAATTTTGGTTCTTGTGACCTTGTTCTAACTTTGTTAGCTTAACTTGAATTTACAAATAACTAATTAAAGGTCTGTTCCACAATCACCACCTAACCTAGTTTTCAGTTTATATTGCACTTCTCCGGCAATTCTTTCCACAGTCTAATCAATCTGATTCCTGTGGAAACCATCAGATGAGGTCAATGTCTATAGCTGCCATTTGTGTTTCTTATAAAAAGTATTTTCAATGAATAAATCATTGAGTATAAGAGATTCTATTATTCTATCTCATCTCGTTTCTGTCACCAAGTCCATGTTTTCCAACTACTGATTTTTCTTCCCTGTTCCAGGTTTTTATTTCATTCATTCATTATTATTCATGTGTCCTGGTTGCATGTGTAATCAATTTCCATCTGCAAAAATAGAAATTTCTTATTTAATCCTTTTTGGGTCTGGATTTTGTTGCCTATATTTGAAGGATAGTGGTATTAATAGATCTTCCTAGTATGTGTATGGATATTATCCTGTTGCTCACAATATTTCATTTCAAAATGGATCTAGAAATGTTTTTTTAACTACAAATGTGACTCAATTTTCCTCACCTTTTCAAGTGTAGTAGATCTTGTGGTTGTTTGAGTCAATTTATCCCATGCCAATCCATCTCACTTTGCCTATGCCTACTATGTTAGTATATATATGCATGCCATTTCTTCCTTAACAATGTCCAGATATCCAGTATTCTTGCTTGTCACATTCCACATTCCAATCACTAATGTCTGCTTGTAAGTTTTTTCCTGCTCTGTTTCCCAATCCGAAGGCTCAGTCTCCGGTGCCATATCAGCTAGTGAATGTAAGTGTGCTCTATTGTATTGTGCATAGTGATTTCAAAAGTCTTTTGTTTCAGAAGTGGATGGCCAATCCTTCCTAGTCAGTCTTACTTTATAAGCTAAGGTTTATAGCAATATCTGACAGACAAACATTTTACTATGAAGAAAAGTCCATTTCTGATTTATACAGCTAGCTGATTCATTGTTGGTCCTGCCTCCCTCTTCATCACACATGTATTGTTCCTGTCCCTCCTTCCACCCTGCAAGCATCCCTCTATATTCCTTATCCTCACCTAGCCCCACTAGCACTTCTTTCTTCCTCCTCACCGATAACCCCAATTTGATGTTTCAAGATCCCAGGCACTTGAGTCTGCTCATATCACTTTACTCTCTCATGAGGTCTGGGGCTGGGCTACACAGGCAGCAGATCGATCAGGAGAGGGCAGCAGATGAAGCATGGGCAGGCCGCATATCAGCTAACAATCACAATAACAAGTAACACAATTTTTTTAAGGTTAAGATAAGATTTACACATAGAATTGGGAAGGATTGACAAGGGTGAGTGAGGAAGAAAAAGGAAGCAGAAATTAGTGGATGGATGTTTACAGTGAAGAGAAAAGCAAGGTACATGAGGATTGGACGAGATATAACAAGTAGTATTGATCTATTATAAGAAGATGAGAAGAGTATACAGAGTCATTATACCAAAAGAATTGGCAGACACAGAAGAATTTGATGAAACAACATGTAAGCAAGAGCCTATGGTGATGAAGGAAGAAGTTTAGATTACTTTGAAAGAATTGCATAAGAATAAGGCCCCAAGTATTGATGGTATACCGATTGACATATTTCAACTAACAGATGCTGCCCTGCACGTGCTTACCAAGTTGTGCCAAGAAATCTGGAGAACAACCACTTGGCCAAATGACTGGAAGAGGTCTATATTTTCCAATTCCAAAGAAAGTTGATCCCACTCTGTGGGATCAAACATATCATTAATATCACATGCAAGCAAGATTTTGCTGAAGATTATCCAAAAACGACTGGAACAGCACATCAACAGAGAACTAGAAGTGAACCTGAGTTTAGACAGGGCTGTGGTACTAGGGATACTGTAAATAACATTAGATGGAACTTGGCTGAAAGCAAGAAGTACCAGAAGAATGTCTATCTTTGTTTCATTGATTACACAAATTCATTTGACTGTGTGGATCATAGCAAATTGTGGCTAACTCTGAGAAGAATGGGAATCCCAGAACACCTGATTGTGCTAATGAGAAACCTATATACTTGGACCAGGAAGCAGTCATCAGAACAGAGCAAGGAAAAACTGCATGGTCAAAATTGGGAAGGGTGTGCACCAAGGCTATATCCTGTCTCCATACCTTTTCAATCTTTATGCAGAACAGTTAATCTGAGAGGCTGAGCTCTATGAAGAGATTTGTGGCATCAAGATAGGAGCAAGAATCATCAACAATCTGCATTTTGCAGATGACACAATCTTGCTTGCTGAAACTAAAGAGGACCTGAAGCACTTGCTGTGGAAAGGTTGCGGACTGCAGTCTTCAGTATGGATTGAGACTCAATATCAAAAAAACAAAGATTCTCACCACTGGGCTGATTGACAACATCATAATGGATATTGAAGAGATTGAGATTGTTCACAATTTTGGTTTGCTTGGGTCCACAGTCAACACTCTTGACACCAGCAGCCAGGAAATTTAAAGAAATATTGTGATGGGAAAGTCTGTGGTTAGAGACCTCTTTAAAGTGCTGAAGTGCAGAGATGTTAATCTGGAGACTAAGGTACGCCTGATACATGTCATGGTCTTTGCAATCACTTGCTATGTGTCAGAAAGCTGGACAAGGACTAAGGTTGAGAGAAGGAGAATTGATGCCTTTGAGCTGTGGTGTTGGAGAAGAGTATTAAATATACCATGGACTGCAAGGACAACAAACAGATTTGTCATGGAGAGTGTGAAGCTGGGTGCTCCTTGGAGGCAAGATTTCTGAAGCTTCATCTGACATACTTTGGACATGTTACAAGAAGTGACCATTCCTTGGAGAGGGAGGTTATGCTTGGGAGGGTGGAGGGACAGACAGTGCAGGAGAGGAAGACCCTTGATGAGATGGATTGATTTAGAGACTGGGATAATGGGGGTAAGTGTGTTTAAGATGGTAAGATTGGCACAGGATAGGTAGATTTTAAGGCTATTGTACATAGGGTCATTATGATTCGCAGGTGACTCAACAGCGACAACAACCTATGGTCAGCTGATTTTTGATAAAGAGATGAAATCTGTTAAGTGGGAAAATGACAGCCTTTTTAACAAATGGTGTTGGCAAAATTGGAAAACTATCTGTAGTAAACTCAACCAAGATCCACACCTCACTCCGTACACAAAATCCAACTCAAAGTGGATCAAGGATATCAGACTAAACAAGGACTATAAACTTCATTAGAGCAAAGCTTGTAAGAACTCTAGAAGCCCTAATCCACAATATGAACAGTCTTCCAAGCATCCAGAAAAATCACCAACCAGGAGAGGATAAAATAGATGAATGTGACCTTCTAAGAATCAAATCCTTATGCACATCCAAAAACTTTTCCAACAGAGTAAAAAGGGAAGCCCCAGACTGGGAAAAAATATTTGGTAATGACATGTTTGACAAAGGACTTATATCTAGAATTTATAAAATGCTCAAGCACCAGAACAAAATAAAGGTAAACAACCTAATTGAAAAATGGGCACAGGATATGAACAGACACTTCACCAAAGAAGATATTCAGATAGCAAACAAACACATGAAGACAAATCTTCACAATCCCTAGCTCTAAGAGAGATGCAAATCAAAACAACTATGAGATATTATTCCACCACAGGAAGAATAGCAAAATTTAACAGAATAGCAAACAACAAATGCTGATGAGATTGTGGAGAAACACAAACCCTTATTCACTGTTTGTGGGAGTGTAAAATGGGCAACCACTATGTAAGGTTATATGACACTTTCTCAAAAAAGGTGCAAATAGAGATACCATTTGACCCAGAAATTGCACTACTGGGAATATACACTAAAGAAACTAGAACTGTAACCTATGCAAATATATGCACATTCATGTTTATTGCTAGCAAAGAGTTGTAAACAACCCAAGCACCCATCAATAAGTGACTGGATAGAGAAGCTGTGATATATTCACACAATGGAATACTGTGCTGCATTGAAAAACAAGGAAATCATGAAATATACAAAATGGGTGACCCTGGAGGACATTTTGCTGAGTGCAACATCTCAGTCACAAAGGACAAATACGACATAGGGTCTCTATGAGTCACCTACGACTTGATGGCACTTAACAACAACAACAACAACAACAACAACCACTACCACCCTTGGAAAAATGTAACAGGTCTCCCTGAATCATTTGTTATTACTTGAGGAAAATCTTTGTTTTAAAATAAAGAAGTTTAATAAAAATAAAGCACAGTTATGTGTATATCATTTACTCTTGATACATATAAATGCAAATATCTAACATTCAGCTATATATATATTGGGCTGGTTAAAGTGAGAAAAAGTAATTGCAACTCTAAGGCCAGTAGACTCACTAAAGTCACAGTGAGCTGACTAAATTGAGAGATATTTATAGAAGGACTTTACCCTTTGATTGTCCCATGTTTCTTTTATGAATTTTAATAACTTTGCCTGACTTTGCTTTTAGCACTTCTTCAATATTAAAAGCTTAAATATCCTGAATACAAATTCTTACTTTCCATTAATGTTTAAAAAGCAATACACTTTAGTGGGAACTCGTGAGGGTATTTTTGAAGGTATTATGGTGAAAGAAAATTGAAAGTAACCCATTTGTAACCAGATGTCTTTGGTTAATAAGCTACTTGTAACTGAATTGGGGTTTAAAAATCAATTCTCACTTGATGACTGACTATGTCTGAAAGAGGGAATGTTAGAGTGTTAGGGCAATTGAAAAAGTGATATTAGTTAAGGTTGAAATAATTCTTTGGACTCATCACTCTGATATAATCTATATATAATTCATCTCAGAAAATCTTTGCAACTAACATATGTATATAATATAGAAAAAGATTGTGGAGATAAACTTTTTAATGGAAAAATTTAATGCTGAAACAAATGGAGGAAAATATAACCTGTTTATCAGTATAACATTATAAAGTTCTGCACAATCTATTTGGTGTAGGGACTAACATATCATTCCCCTAAATAAATGGCAATAAAAAATAAGTATGTTAGACTTTTACATTTTACAACTGACATATGTCACATAAGAAGGCAATTTGGGTGTTTGAAAATTTATAACTATTTGCACATAAAGAAAATATATTTGTTGTTGTTTTTATGTGCCTTCGAGTTGACTGCGACTCATAGCGACCCTATGTACAACAGCCCTAAACTCTGCTCTGTCATGTGCCAATCGCACTGTCTCTGACACTCCCATCCCAATTATCCCAGTCACTGAATCAATGCACCTCATAGAGGGCCTTCCTCTCCTGCACTATCCCTC
>NW_006399768.1:1276715-1286533 GCF_000299155.1 Elephantulus edwardii | reverse complement strand
GCGTGTGTTCTGTTGTCCATAGGGTTTTCAGAGGCCTGCTATTTCAGAAGTGGGTGGCCAATCCTTCTTCCTAGTCTGTCTTGATCTGAATGTTCAGATTTAGAGGAGTATCTGACAGACAGCAAAATATCATATAAAAATTTGAATTAGAGAGAACACTTCCATACCTCAGTGCACTTTTATCTTTTGAAAAAAGCATTAATATCTTATTATATTTGCTTTCTCCCCTCTTTACAATTTCTTAGCTCTATATATATGGAATCGTAGCACTATATTGTTAACTGATGGTTGTTCAATCCTGATTCTTCAACGATCTCAAATGTTATAAAACTGAATTATCTCAATGGGTTTCATGATTAAAATCTTAATTAAAAGCTGACTGTTTTTTTCTCTACTGAGTGAATTAAAATTGACGCGTTTTAGGTAAGCAGACTATTTCAAGTAACTTAAGTTACCCAGGTTCCATAATTCTTTGGTGTTGTTGTTTTGTTAATTGTTATCAAGAGTACTATGACTCACAGGAAACAACAGATCTGAAGCTTGTCATATTCTGCATTATCCTCCCATTTCTAATATGCTCAAACCTATTGTTACACTCTCTGTGTCAATCCATCTTGCTGAAGGACTTCCTCTTTTTCTGACATTATATTTTTCCCATGTAATAACTTTTTCCAAGGACTGACCCCTTCTGACAATATGTTCAAGATTGGAATATAAAGTTTCACCATCCTTGACTCGATAGAACACTCCGGTTGTATTTACTCCAAGACAAACCTGTTTGCTTTTTTGACAGGCAATGTAATAGTCAATATTTTTCTCCAATACTATAATTTAAAGCTATCAATTCTTCCTCGATCATCCTTATTTAGTGTCCAACTTTCAGATATGGAGGAAGTACTTAAAAAGATCATCGCATAGACCATTCCAAAAAAAAGGTGATCTGGCAGAGTGCAGAAATTATTGAACAGTATCATTAATATAACATGCAAGCAAGATTCTCCTGATAATTACCTGCAAATGACTGGAAAAACACATCAACAGAGAACTGCCAGATGTGCAGGCTGGATTTTGAAGAGCTTGTGGTAGTAGGGATGTTGTTATTGTTGTTGATTGCTGTCAAGTTGAGCAAAACTCAGAGACTCTATGAACAAAAGACCTAATGCCTATCCATAACTATTCTCATATCACCAAGTTTACATAGTTTCCAGAGGCATGTGATTTAGGAAGTGGATGTCACTCCTGTTTCTCAGCATCTGGAAGCTCATCCAAACATTCTACATAATGGGTAACCGTTATGATATTTGATAAGCGTATGGTACAGTGTTCAGCATCACAGTAACTCCAAGTTGTTCAGTTCAGCAAATAAACAGAAGATTGCTATATCATTTAAAGAATATTCATAGAAAAATTAATAAATTTGGTCTGAGGGTCTGTGGCCTTCAGGCCCTGCAGGATTTTTAAGCCACACCCTCTAATAGACCTCCATCTTGATCAAAGGTTCAAGGACACCCACTTTTGAGGGGAAAAGAGCAGTAACACACATCAAATATGACCCAAAAAACTTGCCTTATATGATTGATGTGACCATCATCAAGATGTTAGCCTGCAGGCAACGTTCAGAGTGGAGGCTCCAGGCCCCTGGCCAGCCTGCAGACTCATCCCCTCACTAAGGGATTTTAAAGCCACACCCTCTAGCAGACCTCCACCCTTGGCCAAAGGCTCATAGATACTTGCTTTTGAGGGATAAGGGGAAAGAGCAGTAACACCCATCAGGGTTAGTACAGCTAATGTTAGATGGATCTTGGCTGAAAGCATGGAGTATAAGAGGAAAGATTATCTGTATTTCATTGACTATACCAATTGACATATTTCAGTTAACAGATGCTGCCCTGGACGTACTCACCAAGTTGTGCCAAGAAGTGTGGAGAACGACCACTTGGCCAACTGACTGGAAAAGATCGATATTTGTTCCTATCCCAAAGAAAGGCGACCCAACCGAATGTGGAAACTATAGAACAATTTCACTGATTTCACATGCAAGCAAGATTTTACTGAAGATTATCCAAAAACGACTGGAACAGCACATCAACAGAGAACTACTAGAAGTCCAGGCTGGTTTCAGAAGGGGTCGTGGTACTAGAGATATTGTAGCTGATGTTAGATGGATCTTGGCTGAAAGCAGGGACTACCGGAGGAATGTCTATCTGTGTTTCATTGACTATGCAAAGGCATTTGACTGTGTAGATCATAACAAACTGTGGCTGACTCTGAGAAGAATGGGAATCCCAGAACACTTGATCGTTCTAATGCGAAACTTATACTTAGACCAGGAGGCAGTCGTCAGAACAGAGCAAGGGAACACTGCATGGTTCAAAATTGGGAAGGGCGTACTCCAGGGATGCGTCCTTTCTCCATACCTTTTCAACCTATATGCAGAACAGATTATCTGGGAGGCGGTGCTCTATGAGGAGAACTGTGGGGTCAAGATTGGTGGACGATTTATCAACAATCTGCATTATGCGGATAACACAACCCTGCTTGCTGAAACTGAGGAGGACCTGAAGCGCCTGCTATAGAGTGTCAAGGACTGCAGCCTACAATATGGATTGAGGCTCAATGTCAAGAAGACAAAGATTCTCACCACTGGACCAATTGGCAGCATCAGGATGGATGGTGAAGAGATTGATATTGTACACAGCTTTAGTTTGCTTGGCTCCATAGTCAACAGTCTTCGCACCAGCAGCCAGGAAGTTAAAAGGCGCATTGCCATGGGAAAGTCTGCTGTTAGGGACCTCTCCAAAGTGCTGAAGAGCAATGGTGTCTCTCTGGAGACTAAGGTGCGTCTGATACAGGCCATGGTTTTTGCAATCACTTGTTATGCATTAGAGAGTTGGACAATGACCAAGGAGGATAGAAGGAGAATCGATGCCTTTGAGCTGTGGTGCTGGAGAAGAGTATTGAGAATACCATGGACTGCTAGGAAAACAATCAGATTTGTCCTGGAAAGGGTTAAACCGGGGGCTCCTTGGAGGCAAGGATTCTGCGGCTCTGTCTAACTTACTTTGGACATGTTGTGATGAGAGACCGGTCCTTAGAGAGGGACATCATGCTTGGGAGGGTGGAGGGACAGCGCAGGAGAGGAAGGCCCTCTATGAGGTGGATTGATTCAGTGACTGGGATAATTGGGATGGGAGTGTCAGAGACAGTGCGATTGGCACAGGACAGAGCGGAGTTTAGGGCTGTTGTACATAGGGTTGCTATGAGTCGCAGGTGACTAGACGGCACATAACAACAACAACAACAACATGCAAAGGTGTTTAACTGTGTGGATTACAATAAACTGTGGCTAACTCTGAGGAGAATCCCAGAACACTTGATTGTATTTATGTGAAATCTATGCAGTCCTCAGAACAGAGCAAGGAAACACTGAATGGTTTAAAATCAGGAAGGGTGTACACCACGGATGTATACTATCTCCATACCTTTTCAACCTACATGCAGAACAGATGATTCAGGAAGCTGGGCTCTATGAAAAGGAATGTGGCATCAGAATTGGTGGACGACTATAACAACATATAAGCCTATGTTATGCTGATGACCCAATCTTGCTTGCTGAAACTGAGAAGGATCTGAAGTACTTACTGTAAAGGTCAAGGACTGCAGCCTTCAATATTAATTGAAACTCAACAACAAGAAAAAAAAAATTCTCACCACTGGGCCGATTAGCAGCTTCATGATGGACAGTGAAGAGATTGATTCTGTAAACAGCTTCAGTGTGTTTTGCTCCTCAAGCAATACTTTTGGTACCAACAGCCAGGAAATTAAAAGACAAATTGCATTGGGAAAGTCTGCTGTCAGGGACCTCTCCAGAGTACTGAGAAGCAACAATATCAGTCTGGAGACTAAGGTGTGCCTGATCAAGGCCCTGGTCTTCACAATTTTATGTTATGCATCGGAAATCTGGGAAATGACTAGGGCTGATAGAAGGAGAATTATCTTTGTGCTGTAGTGCTGAAGAAGAGTATTGAATGGTCTGTGGAATGTTAAAAGAACAAGCAGTTTCATCTTGGAGAGGGTGAAACCAGGATGCTCCTTGGAGGGAAGTATTCTGATCTTCGTCTGACATACTTTGGACATGTTGCAAGGAGAGATTAGTCCTTGGAGAGGGACATCATGCTTGGGAAGGTAGAAGGATAGCACAGAATGGGAAGACTCAATGAGATACATTGACTCAGTGACTGGAATAATGGGTATAGGTGTGTCAGAGACAGTGAGTGAGGCTGGGTAGGGATAGAGCAGGGTTCAGAGTATGTGTGTTATGCATAGCATTATTATGAGTTACGGCAGCTCAACAGCACATAACAAACAAGGAGAAGCATGCATCAAGTTTACTGTAGTCATTTAACTGTCATCCTTACTTTCGTGTTTTGATGATGTCTTTGACAGTAGATTTTCCTAATTCAACACATCTTTAGATCTTGATTGCTGTTACCATGGGTGTTTATTGTGGCTTTAAGTAAATAGAGATTATGACCCCAATCCTTTCCCCGTTTATTATGATGTTGCTTATTGATCCAGTGGTGAGGATTTTTGTTTTCTTGATATGAGATACGATATGTATTGATGACTATAGTTTTTGATCTTATGTTGTAGTTTTTTGTAAGGAGAGTGAATTAAACAAATTCAAGTATTGATCTATCAATTAAGGATTACTTGTTGCATATCACCAAAAGTATTTTATTTATATGTATAGGTAGATTTGAGAACTAATAAAACTCATAGATTTTAACTTTACAGTTTAGAGTATTTTGCGAATGTATACCTTTATAAAACCAATTCTTGAATAAAGAAGTAAAATATTTTTATTATATCAGTAAGTTCTTTTTTTCAAATACGGAAAGTTATCCTTCATGCATACAGAGGAAATCAATGCTGTGATTTTTTTTTATTATTATGGATTAGCACAGCCTTTTCTTAAATTTCATATTAATGGAAACATCTATTACTATGCTGGGGGAAGTGGAAGGTTATAGAATAAGAAATGATCTCAACAAAATGGATTGACACAGTGCTTGTAACAATGGGTCCATGTATGATGAAGGTGCAAGATATGGCAAGGTTTAGATCTGTTTTTATAGGGTTATTTTGAGTCATAGGTGACTGGAAGGCTTATCTGATGTTAAGGGTTTATTGTTCAAAGTTTCTTTCCTAGCCATTCAGTTGTACTTTGTCATGTGAATGGTGGAAATATATGAATTAGGTGTGTTAGCCTATCTAAAAGGACCTTGAGTACTCTCACCATTAAGTTAAGAAAATTCAGAAGAAAAATGTTTAGAATCTCACCATCAACAAAGAAGAAGTAGGCATGCAGAACCTACCCTTCAAGGTCAGAGATTCTTATACTAGCTTGATATACAGCAACAACAGCAATGGCTGAAATAAACAACCAGAGACCTGATATGAAGTGGAGATGTATGTGGAACTGCTACTGCTTGGAACCAGAGTTAAGAAACGTTGCCTAAATTTGTTGAATGACTAGAGAGAAGAGCCGTCATTGACAGGACTGAGAGCCACATAATATTGACCTAAAGCTGTGAAACTAAAGACTGAGATGCCTATGAGCACATTTAGAAAGCTTTCCTGACTGAATGATTATATTTATCAACTTTTGCCTTCCCTAATATGATTCTGTATGATCTGTGAGTTATCACAAAGGATTTTGGACCAAATGAAGCAATAAGATTGGTGTTGGGATGAGCAGGAATAGGTTTGAGAGTGTTGGGGTTATGTCTGAGTTCATGGGAATTGGTTATGGGTTGTGATAGGGACAGTTCCCCTTTGTGGAATCGATAGAGGTCAAACATGGCATTCCTCACATGGTCTTTGCACTTTTTACAGCTGTCGTGTCAGAAACCTTGAATATTTGCTTTTCTACCCATTGTGTTAGCCCACATTGGAGACATGGTCTCCAGATACCTTAACTGCAGATGCATGGTCCTTTTAATCATCAAAAAGGGTTATGTTGTTATGTGCCGTCCAGTCACTTGTGACTCATAGCAACCCTATGTACATCAGCCCTAAACCCTGCTCTATCCTGTGCCAATCGCACTGTCTCTGACACTCCCATCCCAATTACCCTAGTCACTGAAACAATCCACCTCATAGAGGGCCTTATAAAAGAGCACTTTCCACATTGTGAAAAATGGTGGTGGAGAGAAGGTGAAGAATCTGTTGAAGGTGCTACTGTGAAGAGACTTTGAGAAGACTCTTTGTGCCTTGTTAATCTGGCTTGAGACTGCTCAAATAAACCTGGACTTTCTTTGTGTGATATTTTGCCTCCTCTACTACCTAATCAACGTTGAGGACTCTCCTTCATAGGATCGCTATGAGTCACCTGTGAATAACAACAACAACAAAAACAACAACTCCCTAATATATTTGTTTCATAAATCTCACAACTGTGAGTAAAGTCTCTGAGTTAAATTGCAATGAAAATTGGACCTAATAATTGGTAGAAATAAGTACAGGAGCATGTGAGGTGACATGTATGACATCTATTTGTATGTTGTTGTGTATCATAGAGTCAGAACTGATCCATATCTGATGTTCCAAAGGATTTTCAGAGGCAATTAATCTCATAGAAGATGTCCCTTCTTTCCCCCATGGAGCAGCTGATAAATTCAAACCACACACCTTTAGGATTTCAGTATAGCTTTTTGCCATTAGCCTACCAGAGCTCCCTACTATTTGTACAATGCTATGAATATTATTGACGGGGACAATTTCCCTTTATGAAGTAAGTAGAAGACTAATCCATTATCTCTTGCATCTAATAGTTTTACAATAGCACATAACAACAATATATTAATAGAAACTGTTTGAGTACCATTTTCACAATGAACATATAATCGAACAACAAATATAGTTACCTGGAAACAGAATATAAATTTCTAAATGAAAAAATGTTAAATCTTCTCCCATGTCTAACTTGTATGCCATTGTAACATGTTTCCTTTATACAAAAATTCAATAGCAGCACTTTATTTAAGTCTCTTTGTCCCATTTGGAGATGAAGAAAATTTTATTTATACGTTGATGTCATTGGTAAAAAACAATGTGCATTACTATGAATAGAAATTACTTTCTTTGGGATTTTGAAAGTTAAATCATTTGTGTACTTCCAGCAAAATAATTCATATATGATTTAGAGAAGGAATCTTTAAAATCTGTATGATAATAGTCTTAATATTTAGTAAAATTATTTTGAAAAAGTACTTCTAAAAGCTTTCTTAGTTAAGCCACAATATATTATGTTGCTGGATTTTTTTCCCTAGATTACCCCCAGTATAAACATTACAAATTTATATTTAGCTTTTACAACTTCTTTTTTTTTTAAAAAAAATGTCTTCCTACAGTAGAATTTAAACAACCTGTTTAACATTAATAAGAACACTATATTTAGCATGCTGAACTTTCACAGTGACTCATGTTCAAGGTAAACAGATACGCTAACAGAAGATTGCACAATTCAAAGTATCACATGGATCCTAGGTCTTACCTGTTTCTGAACTTTTCTAATAGTTTAAAAGACTCAAGCAAGAAACAAGAGTAAATCATAGAATCTTTCTCTGAAGGGTGTTGAATTTCTCTCTCTGGACTACATAAAGATTTTGCATTTTCTGATGCGTGGTTCACATACATAAGAACATACTTTTCTTGAAAAAGAAATTTCTATTTTGATACAACTATTCAGTTTTATACACTCTCAGTTGCCAACAATCCTGATGAAATAACATTATATTCTCCATCAAACTCCAATACTCCATAAACAAAATGTTTGGATTTTTTTCTTGGTTTGCATATTTTGTTCATATGTTGGCCTAGGGATAGAAAGTTATGCTATCAAACCAAAGCTGGTGGTTTTAATCTGTAGCCCTCAGGCCTGGCTTTAATTGTTTTTGGTCAAATGCTTTTCTAAGTGGTATAGCACGGGTTTGTCCATTTGGTGCACAAAGGTAACTTGTGGTTGCTGTGATGCTGCACACTGTGACACTGATGTGTCAAATGCTATAATGGTTGCCTATGATGGACAGTGTTTGGTGGAGCTCCCCAATTAAAACAAGTTTGGAAGCAAGATTAGAAATAGTTTGCCTCCAGGAATTCTATGAACAGTGCTCAGTTATTTCATTCATAGGGTCACTCTGAGTTGTCTAAGACTTGATGGCACTTAACACCAATAACAACAAGAAAGCTATGTTGGCCTAGTGGATAGAAAGTGATCCTACCTAGCCAAAGGTAGGTGATTTTAATCTGTGGTCCTCAGGCCTGGTTTTAGTTGTTTTTGGTCAAGCATTCTTTTTTTTCCCCCTCACACATTCTTCTAAGTGGTATAGCAGTCGTCTGTCCCTTTGCTGTACAGAGGTAACTGGTGATTGCTGTGATACTAAACACTGTTAACTGATGGGTCAAATATGATAATGGTTACTCACGGTGGACAGTGTTTGGAGGAGCTCTCTGATTAAAACAAGCTTTGAAGCAGGAGTGTCATCCACTTCCAAAAAACCCTGCCTCTGGAAACACTACAAATTTGCACAAGTGTTCAGGTCTTTCGTTCATAGAGTCACTATGAATAATCTATGACTCGATGGCAGTTAACAACAACATCCCCTCCTTGGATCCTCATCTTTATACTACAGTAATGTTTTTATACAGTATTTGGATCTATCAAAATTTTGTTTAATAATGTTTTAAGTAGCAATGCCATATGTATCTATCTATCCATTCTTCCATCTATCTACCTTTCTAGCTCTTCTGTTTTAGTGATTATATTAATGACTTTATTTTTCCCTGTTTTAAATTAAGCTGCTTCACTAGTCTTTATACAAAACAGACATTTTGTACTTTTGAAAATATTCTCTATTATGGATCTGTTTTATATTTTATTCATTTCTATCTTTAATTCCTTTTGTCCATTTATTTGGGTCCTATTTGGTCCTTTGTTTCAATCTTTATACATTATTAGATGGATACTTTTTACAACTTTTATTCTTAATAACAATATGGAAACACATATATGTTCTTTGTCCTATGATTGGAAAACAGATTTATAGAAATTACTGAAAGAGTATAGCCTCTAAAGATGTGATTATATCTTCTTTTATAATAGGTACTTTCTTTTCCAAATATTTTGATGTTCTAAATCTGCAGTTAGGGACCTCTCCAAATTATTGAGAAATAATGATGTCAGTTTGACGATTCAAGTGCATCTGATTCAGTCCATAGTCTTTCAGATTGTTATGCTTCTGAGAGCTGGACAAGGAATGACAGAAAAAGAATTTACACCTTTGAGTTTTAGAGTTGGAGAAGAACATTAAATATCCCATGGATGGCCAAGAGAATAAACAGATATGTCTTTGAGAGTTTGCAGCCAAAGTACTCTTTGGAGTAGTCTTTTGATGAGTTTTTGCCTCACATACTTTGGGTATGTTTTTAGGAATAGCTATTATTTGGAGAGAGGCAAGATGATTAAACAGTGGAGAGTTGGCCAAGGAGGGGGAGCTGCTCAACCAGGTACATTGCCTGTGACTACTGAAATGGCCTCTTGTGTGTCAGGAAGTGTGAGAATGGCACAGGATAAAAGACAGTTCAGATCTTTTTTTCTTAGGGTCACTATAAGTCATACTTGATAACACCTAACAACAATAACAATTATAGAGTGCATATAAAAATTTTATTTTTATGTTTTCTCATTTTTCTTTTCCTCATGCTAATGTAAACTTATACATTGACCAAGAGTCAATCGTCAGAAGAGAGCAAGG
>NW_006399768.1:1266404-1276199 GCF_000299155.1 Elephantulus edwardii | reverse complement strand
GTTATGCATCAAAGAGTTGGACAATGACTATGAAGGATTGAAGGAGAATTGATGCCTTTGAGCTGTGGTGCTGGAGTAACATGGACTCCTAGGAAAAGAAACAGATTCATCCTGGAGAAGGTTAATCCGGACAGCTCCTTGGAGACAAGGATTCTGAAGCTTCATCTAGGTTACTTTGGACATGTTATAAGGGGGGACTGGTTCTTGGAGAGAGACATGATGCTTGGGAGGGTGGAGGAACAGCACAGGAGGGGAAGGCCCTCTATGAGGTGGATTGACTGGGGTAATCAGAATGGGTGTATCAGAGACAGTGTGACTGGCACAGGGCAGAGCAGAGTTTAGGGCTATTGTACATAGGGTTGCTGTGAGTCGCAAGCAACTCTACAGCACATAACAACAACAACTTTAACTTGAAATATGTTTATTAGAACCAGCTATTCCAGAGGAGAATAATGGGCAGTATCCTTTTATATACATTTACAACATCAGAAACCCTTTTATTGTTGTTATTGTGTGTGACTGAGTTAGAATTGACCCATAACTGACCCTCTATTTCTATTCTGTTTCTGTTCTTACAAGTTTGTACCTAATGTGTGACACAAACTACATAAGGTACTAGTGTGCAAAAGATACAGAACTAGGCATATCATCAGGTAACAGGATCTTAGTGCAACAGACATAGCTAGAGTTCTCACTCTCATTCTTACCAATTTGACATGAGTGACTCCTTTCAGCTCCCTCCCAGGTAACCAGCTAACACTCCCACACATATAGGCCCCAGAGATGGCCGGAACAGAAAGAGATTTTACCAAGGTCACAGTGCTAGATAAATGGCATAGATTCACAAAGGCAATGAGTGATGCCAATTATTGGTCTCTCAAAGCACTTTTGAGACAATAGGTCTCACTGATGCCTGAGAATATTTGAGATAATTATTTATGGACTTCTCCTATTCAAAAAGTTCAGAAACCCTCTGCAAGTAAAAACATAAATTACTTTTATTTACCAGATAAGACTGAAAATTCCACGTCAGTCACCAAGATGCTAATGAACACAAGAGGTTCATTCTGTAGTCACTTGCCAATAAGACAGATGTATTACAATATCCAAAGCACTTATTGGAGATTAGGAAGAACAGAGAGAATTCTTCTCAAAATCTGCCTCTCCGTCTTGTTGTTGTTGTTATTGAGTGCTGTAGAGTTGTAGACGACTCATAGCGGTTCAATGAAAAAAAGACCTGAACATTTTGTATCATTTTTATCATTTCTCCACGTTCATAGAGTTTCTGGAGGCAAGCTATTTCAGAAGTGGATGCCACAACTGCTTCCAAGCTTGTTTTAATTGGGAAGCTCCACCAAACACTATCCGCCATGGGTAATGATTGTCACATTTGACACATCAGTGTGACGGTGTTTAGCGTCATTGCAACCATGACTTATCTCTCCATCTAAGGATGGTTATTGGTTTTTATACTTAGGTATTAATCTATTTAATTTAAAAGTAGAGCATGGAATAGACTTTTAATGATGTGCAGCTTTGGAAATGTTCAGATGTGATAGTGCTAGTGCCAATTTATTTCAAAGATTTTGAAAGTCATTTGATAATACCTTTATGTAAGATAGATACATCGATAGGTAGACAGACAGATAGAGATGAAAGATGAGAGAGAGAGAGAGAGAGAGAGAGAGAGAGAGAGAGAGAGAGAGAGAGAGAGAGATTCTTATGGAATAATTTCACTCTTTTTTTTTCTTTTTAGAAATTTAACTGAGAAGGATCTAAAGCATTTGCTACTGAAGATAAAGGACTGTAGTCTTCAATAGGGCTTGACACTCATTATCAAAAGACAAAGGTTCTCACCACTGGGCCAATTGGCAATACCATAATAGATAAAGGAGAGATTGATGTCCTTAACTATTTCAACTTTTTCAGCTCCACAATTAACATTCTTGGCACAAGCAGTCAGGGAATCCAAACACAATTACATTGGAGAAGTCTGCTGACAAGAGCCTTTCCAGAGGACTGAGGAGCAATGTTGCTCCTCAGGTTCTAGTGTGTTAATGCTAAAGCGTGTCTGATCCAGGCCAGGTCTTCTCATCTTCTCAATCACTTGCTATGCATCAGAGCTGGACAATGACTAAGGATGACAGAAGAACAATTGATGCCTTTGAGTTACGGTGCTGAAGCAGAGTACTGAACAAAGCATGTTGTTGTTGTTGTTGTTATGTGCCCTTAAGTCGTTTGCGACTCATAGTAACCCTATGTACGACAGCCCTAAACCCTCTCTATCCTGTGCCAATCACACTGCCTCTGACACGCCCATCCTGATTACCCCAGTCACTGAATCAATCCACCTCATAGAGGGTCTTCCCCTCTTGCACCGTCCCTCCACCCTCCCAAGCATGGTGTCCCTCTCCAAGAACCTATCCCCCCTTACAACATGTCCAAAGTATGTCAGACAAAGCCCCAAAATCCTTGCCTCCAAGGAGAAGCCTGGTTTAACCTTCTCCAGGATGAATCTGTTTGTTTTCTTGGCAGTCCATGGTACATTCAATACTCTTCTCCAGCACCACAGCTCAAAGGCATCAATTCTCCTTCTATCCTTCCTAGTCATTGTCCAACTCTCTGATGCATAACAAGTGATTGCAAAGACCATGACCTGTATCAGATGCACCTTAGTCTCCAGAGTGACACCATTGCTTTTCAATACCCTCGAGAGGTCCCTAACATCTGACTTCCCCATCACAATATGTTTTATGATTTCCTGGCTACTGGTGCCAAGAGTGTTGACAGTGGAGGCAAACAGATGAAAGTTGTTAACAATCTCAATCTCTTCACCATCCATCCTGATGCTGCCAATTGGTCCAATGATGAGAATTTTTGTCTTCTTGACATTAAGCCTCAATGCACACTGAAGGCTGCAGTCCTTGACCCTCTTTAGCAAGCACTTCAGGTCCTCCTCAGTTCCAGCAAGCAAGTTTGTGTCATCTGCGTAATGCAGATTGTTAATTGATCTTTTGTCAATCCTAACACCACACTTCTTCTCATAGAGTCCAACTTCCCAGATAATCTGTTCTGCATACAGGTTGAAAAGGTATGGAGATAGGATACATCCCTGGCATACACTTTTCCCAATTTTGAACCATGCAGTGTTTCCCTACTCTGTTCTGAAGACTGCCTCTTGGTCCAAGTATAGGTTTCGAATTAGAATGATCAAATGTTCTGGAAAAAAAAAACAACTAAGTCTGTCTTACAGAGGGTGAAATAAAATTTCTCCTTGCAGGCAAGGATTTTTAAGCTCTGTCTCACACACTTTTGGCCTGTGGCCACAAGGGAAAGTCCTTGGAAAAGGATATCATGCTTGGAGTGGAAATTATCAAACAATATCACTAATATCACATGCAAGTAAAATCCTGTTGAAGAATATACAAAAAGGACTAGAACAATAAGTACATCAGCCAAGAACTGCCAGTAATGCATGCAGACTGAGTTTTAAAAGAGGCTAGGGCAGCAGGGACATGGTAGGCAATGTCAGATCGATCCTGGCTAAAAGCAGAGAGTACCTAAGGAATGTATGTCTGTGTTTTATTGATTATGCAAAAGCATTTGACTGTATGGATCACACACACACACACACACACACACACACAATTGGGCCTAACTTGAGAAGAATAGGAAACCCAAAACACTTGATTTTGTTTATGTGAAACCTGTACTTGAACTAGGAGGAAGTTGTCAGAACAGAGCAAGGAAATATTGTATAGTTTAAAATCAGGTATACAATACCTCACGTCTGGTATAATGCTTTATTATCAAATTCTTATAAAATTTAAGTTCATGTTTCTTTCCTCTTGCATTTATCTCACAAAATATGCAGCCACTTTTCACTATATATACATCCATTTGTTGTTATTAGATGTTTAAGTCAATTCTTATCATATTGACCTCATGTTTTCAGAGTTGTGCCCTATAGAGGTTTTGTTTGTTTCCTTTCTTTTTAGATCCTCTTGAGATGGATTTGAGCTAAGAACTTTTCAGCTATAAGACCACTAGTTAACAGTTTGTATCACTTCAAGAAAGACCATGATAATATTTGGGCAAATCGCTCTTATGACTTACTGTTAAGGAGCTGTGCTGTCAAAACAAAGACACACGGTTTGAATCCACCAGCTACACTTCAAAGAAAAATTGGGTAAACATTTACATGCTATTTACCAACTCTGAAACCAGCTGTAGAGTCAGCTATGTGTAGAGTCCAAATGCATTGTACATAATAACAAGAACAGTATATGGACAAAGATCAGAACAGCTTGAACAGAGAGGGGGGAAGAAACAGAAGCATCTGCAGCTTCAGTATTCTTTACCTAAATCTAGTTTCTTCTTACACGGGTGTGATTTTTATAATAATTCACTGAAAGCTTTTCTAAATGCATATTTTACTTCAATAATTACAAAAAAGTCTTGGAAACGATTTATGTGATGCTGATTTTAAAATTAAGGTCCTGTCAAAAGCCTCATTGTCGTTAAGCTAATTTCCACTCAACCCTCTATCATTTCTAAGGCTACAAATCTTAATTGGAGCTGATTGTCTCAGACTACCTTCCTGTTCATACCCCAACATGCAACCTACCATACCACTAGAGCTTAGTTTTAAACATTTTTTATTATCATTTGTTATGAGGTTCAGAGATTTGGTACAGAGAGATTTGCCTTAACTGTTCTGTTCCCTCTGTAGAAAATAAAAGTCAGTGTGTAAGTTGGATTCCATTACATTGGTTGTATCTTTTCCTCAAATGCATTTTGCTGGCTGGTCTAATATAGTTACTCCAATCGTGGAAGACAAGATATTAAATACTAGTCAAATTTACATGCTGAGTTATATGGGAATCATGAAAGTAAATGGGCATTTTATCTTTGATTTTTCTATTCTCATAAAGTACTAGCAACATAAATTATGTGAGATTCAAATAAGTTTTGTAGTCTTAGAAGCAAAAAAGGGATTCTATTCCACCCAGGCATAGCAATAGTGCATAATGGCCCTAAAGAAAGTGTTTTGATGTCTTCTGGTGAAGTTTAAGGTAGAGTGCTGCACTGTAGCCCTCTTTGAAAACTGACATATCATCCAGGGAAAGCTTAAACGAGAAACTATTGCCACTAGATTTCTTACCAAGGAGAATTCATCCACTTAAGTGTTACATACTGTATTTTAGACTTTGAACCTCTGGTTGGTATTTGGACAGAGTATGGGTTTCTTTAACCCTACACAAAGTCAAATCAATGCAGAAGTACCACTCATTTCAAACTGTTTATCTGTCAATCTTTTTAAAATAAATTAACACTAAATGCTAAAATATTTTCTATCATTTTTTAAAAAGTTCACCCTATTTGTAATTCTAGAAATTTTTTCTAAATATTAAATGCAGTTTATTTAGCAAATGAGATTCTTCTTTATGTTGGTAATGTTTCACAAATCATTTCATTTAACTTAAAAAAATGGAAAAAAAGACGTGTTCATTATTTTGTTTTGTTTTAAGAATTCCATTTTGCAGATTATAGTGGGTTTTTTTGCATGAGGATCAATGATACAATAACCTCTCAAAGTATCTCTACATATTTATTACCATTTTAAGCTGCACCAGAGTTTGTAGAGCTTCCTATTGTTGTTTTGTACCTTAGGGTTAGACTGACTCATAGCTGACTCTTCAGGGGGTTTTCAGAGGCAGTGAATCACAGGGGAGGAGATTGCCTGTCCTTCTCCCACAGGGCAGCTGATGTCCTTGAACCACAAACCTTTGAGTTTGTTGTACTTGCCAATAGGTCTCAAAAAAAAGCTTGCTAATCTCTGAAATACTGCTTTTTCTCCATTACAGTAGACAGTGATTATATATAAAAACTATCTACTTTAATTCTGATTGGAGTATTTGAGACCCAATTGTTTTTATTTTATTTTAGTTTGTAGTAGGATCACAATATCAGAAGTTGTACTCACGTATGTCTTTAAAATGTTTATTTTTTAATTTTTTTTTCATTGTACATACTAGTTATGGTTGACTTGCTTCACCTCACACGTATAGAGCTGCACTCTACTTCTCAGCTGGAGCACTGAGTTATTTATTTTAGGTAATGATATTGAGGATAACCATCAATCTCAGGGTCACTAATCACAAACCACGCCTACCTCAAATAGAATACCTCTTGGTTACTTGATAACTAGTCTTCCCAAACCAGAGATAATCAAAGATAAAAATCCCAACTCACTGGAGTTGGGTTGATTCCTACACATAGAATTCAATACCACCAGGATTCATTAAATGTTGCATACAATACTGCATTTCATAACTAGAGAATTAGGAAATCTTTGAAGAAAAGGCATAATTATAGCATAAGGAAGGCCAGATAGAAAATAATGATTATCCTGGAAACTTTGGGTCAGAGATGAATGAACAGAGATAGGGCAGATGATTCATTGGTTAAGGTAAAATATATGGACTACAAATGTACGTATATGAGGCGGGGAAAGCATGTAAAGGAGAAAGAAAAAAAGTAGAGAAGAGAAAACCATAAAAGAAGATATGCAAAGTAAGATATAAATGTGTTGATATTCAGGAAACTGTAGCTTGAGAGAACTCAATCAAGAACACAAAAGAAAGATCTGGCCTATAATTTGGCTACATTGAGGTTTCCAAGATCAATAGATGTGTATTGTTGGCATGAGAATTCAGATGTAGGAAAGAATAGAATTCCAAAATGTGTGCTTCCATGATAGAAAAATTCTCAAGGATATTCTTAGGAGTATAAACCTCAGGAATTCTCATTTCTGGTCCATCTGTAATCATGAAAAGTCATTGATCTAATGATAATCCCTGCCCATGTATTTAAAATATACAGTCTTAAGTTAAATTTTTTGTGATAGTTTAGGGATGAATAAAAACAAAACAAAAATACAAAACCAAAAAAGGAAAATCACTAAACTTCAAACAGGGAAAAATTATTGTGTTACACACTTCAATAATTGTTTCTTTGCAGTATTATTCTTTTCTCTAACAATCCTTTTATTTCCTGCTTTTCATCTCTGAGATAATTTTTCTTGTATTTCCTCAAACTGAGTTAAGTGTAGAGTAAACTAATGAAATCAACAATGAGAGATTGCTATGAATACTAATTTTGACTGTAGTATCTCATCTAAGAAAATACTAATATAAACTAAGCTTTGTCCTATGAACCATGAATAAAAAATGTTTTGTTGAATACTGTATATAGAAATCTGTAAACTGAAAGTTACTAATAGGATGATTTCAAATAGGTCTATATTCTGATGTACTGAATATCATTGTGGTGATAACTTAAAAATGCTGTGTGATATAAGGGGCTATATTTTAGGTTGCTAACTAAAAGGTTAATAGTGCAAATGAAATAGCATCTCAGGAGGAGAAGAATAAGATAATAAGCTTCTGAAAGCTCTGGTGGTATAGTCTGTAGGATTTGAGATACCAACTGAAAGGCAAAGACCCTTTGTTGATTATAATCCATAGTGACTCTGAAAGAGGAAGATGCATAGTTACTCTAGTGCAATATACAGCCTCCTGAAAATCCACTGCAGGGTGAGCTGAGTTGGTTCTGGTTCAACGGCAACGAGTTCTTTGAAAGTTTATGTCAAGGTTCACAGACTCAGAAGCCAAATGTGTAAGAAATATATTGATTTTTTAAGAAAATACTATATTCTTCATAGTACATATTCACTTGAATGTAATAAATTGTCTATAAATTAAAAAAAATCTTTACTTTTTAGCCTCATAAATTTCAAGTAAATATTGTTGTTGTTATGTGTCGAGTTGTTTACAATTCATAGAGATCCTAGGTACAATAGCTATGAACCCTGCTCTATCCTGAGCCAACATCATCATTTCTGACACATCTACCCCCATTACCCTAGTTACTCACTCAATCTATCTCATTCAGAGTTTTCCTCTCTTACACTGTCCCTCCACCTCCCCAGGCATAATGTCCTTCTCCAAGGATTGGACCCTCCTTGCAACATGCCTAAAGTATGTCAGATGAAGCTTCAGAATCCTTGCCTCCAAGGATCAGCCTGTTTCACCCTCTCTCAGACAAATTTGTTTGCTTTCCTAGCACTTCAAGGTATATTCAATACTATTTTCCAACACCACACAGCTCAATATCATCAATTCTCCTATCATCTTTAGCAACTCTCCAGCTTTCTGATGCATAGAACATAATTGCAAAAAACCATGGCCTGGATCAGGTGCACCTTGGTCTCCAGCTTGACATCATTGCTCTTCAGAGGTCTCTGACATCAGACTTTCCCAATGCAATTCGTCTTTTGATTTTCTAGCTGCTGGTAACAAAAGTGTTGATTGTAGACCCAAGCAAACTGAAGCTATTAACAATCTCAAAAAAAAAAACACACCAAAAACCAATCTCAATCTTTTCACCATCAATCATGATATTGCAAATCAGCCCAGTGGTGAAAATCTTTGTTTCCTTGATGTTAAACTTCAATCCATATTGAAGGCTGTAATCCCTGAACTTCTGCAGCAAGCACTTCAGTTCCTCCTCGGTTTGATCAAGCAAGGCTGTGTCATCTGCATAACACAAGTTGCTGATGAGTCTTCCTCCAATCCTGATGTCACATTTCTCATTATAGAACCCAGCCTCCTGGATAATTTGTTCTGCATATAGCTTGATGAGGTATGGAGATAAGACACATTTTTGGTGTGTATCCTTCCTCATTTTGAACCATGCTATGTTTCCTTGCTCTGTTCAGAGGAGTGCCTCCTGGTCCATGTTCAGGTTTTGCATAAGCACAATCAAGTGTTCTGGGATATTAATTTTATATTGAAACCTTCTTTAAGTTTTTGCTTATGTTCTTCCACTCTTCCTAGATTTATCCCTATATCTCCTTTCTGCAGTGTAGCTTTTGAAATAGTAGTAAGCTGAAATAAATTATATTTTATATTTTTCAAAATATGTGTATCAATTAGTTAAATATTATTAAATAATACATATACACATATAAATAGAAATTATATATCTAAATATGTCAACAATCAGCAATATGCAAATGACACAACCTTGCTTGCTGAGATTAAGGAGGACCTACAGAGCTTACTGCCCAAAGCCAAGGACTGTAGTATTCACTGTGAATTAAAGCTCAATATTAAAAAGGCAAAGATTCTTACCACTGGGCCAATAGGCAGTACTAAGATAGATTGGATAGAGATTGAAGTTGTTAATATTTTCAGCTTTCTCAGCTCCACAATGAACACTTTTGACGTGAGGAATCAGAAAATCGAATGAAGAGTTTAAATAGAAAAATCTGCTGTAAGAGACCTCTCCAGCATACGACTGTCAGTCTAGGTATTGAGGGGTACCCGATCCAGTCCATGTTCTTCTCAATTACTTGCTATAAATCAGAGAATTGGACAACGGCTATGAATGTCAGAAGAAGAATCAATGTCTTTTAGTTGTGGTGTTGGAGAAGAGTTTTGAACATACCATGGACCACCAAGAGAACAAACAAGTCTGTCTTCGAGAGGGTGAAACCAAGTTTCTCCTTGGAGGCAATAATTCTGAAGCTCTGAATTATTATATCATACTTGCTCAGCATCTCTTAAGCACAAGGAACTGAAGAACAGATTTAAACCTAGAGTTGATGTAATCAAGGATGCTTTGGGCAGAATATTAAATGATCTAGGAAGTATTAAAAGAAGATGGAAGGAATATACTGAGTCATTATATAGAAAGGAATTGGCAGATACAGAGGAATTTAAAGAAATA
>NW_006399768.1:1209760-1265229 GCF_000299155.1 Elephantulus edwardii | reverse complement strand
GGATTCTGGGGCTTCGTCTGACATATTTTGGACATGTTGCCAGGAGGGACGGGTCCTTGAAGAGGGACATCATGCTTAGGAGGGTGGAGGGACAGCGCAGGAGGGGAAGACCCTCTATGAGATGGATTGATTCGGTGACTGGGGCAATCCGGATGGGTGTGTCAGAGGCGGTGCAGTTGGCGCAGGATAGAGCAGGGTTTTGGGCTGTTGTGCATAGGGTCACTATGAGTCGGAAACGACTCGACGGCACATAAGAACAACTTGGGGCATACATCCAGGAGGGACCAGTAATTGGAGTAGAACGTGCTTGAAAAGGTAGAGGGACAGTGGAGGAGAGGAAGACACAAAATGAGATAATCTGATACTGTAACTAGGGTATTAGAGTCAGTGAGATTGGATCAGGGCAGGCTTCACATGTATTATACATAGGGCCTCTATAAGTTGGAGGTGCCTTGATGACACATAACAATAGGAATCTATGAAATACCAATTGACTTATTTTAACTAACACATTCAGCCTGGCATGCACACACCAGTCTATGTCAGGAAATTTGGAAGAGAGCTGTCTAGCCAATGGATTGGAAGAGGTCCATTTTTGTTCTCATTCTCCAAGAAATGCCATCTAAACACATGTAGAAACTATCAAGTAATATTATTAATATCAGATGTAAGCAAGATATTGCTGAAGATCTTTCAAAAACTGCTGGAAATGTACTAGTTAGGGAACTTCCAGAAGTTCAAGCAGAAATTGGAAGAGGCCATGGCACCAGGGATATCATTTCTGATATTAGATGGATCCTGGCTGAAAGTAACAAATAACCAAAAGAATGTTTATTTATGTATTATTGACTGTGCAAAGACATTTGACTGTGTGTATCATAACAAGCTATGGCTGACATTGAGAAGAATGGGAATCCCAGAGCACTTAATTGTGCTTATGTGAAACCTATATCTGGACTAGGAGACTGTTGTGTGAACCAAGTAGGGGAATACTTGAAATTGAGAAGAGTGTGAGTCAAGGATGTATTCTTTCTCCATATCTATTTAATCTGTATTTTATTTATTTGAGAAGTTGGACTCTATGAAGAGGAGAGTGACATCAGGATTGGAGGGAGACACATCAACAACCTGGGTTATGCAGATGACAAAGCTTGCTTGCTGAATGTTAGGAGGACTTGAAGCACTTACTGCAGAAGATCAAATAATTCAGTCTTAGGTATCGATTGTATCTTGCCACACCCGCCTCGCTGTCCTCTCTGGCCACGACGCCTGTGTGACAAAATGGGACGTCCGCGCCTGTACGGGGTCTCTGACCTCAAGGATAGCATAAGAGGGAATCCTGCAAGCCCTGTGCTTGTGAGTGGGCTGATGCCTGGATATTTGTTACAGATGGGTCTTCGTAATCCCGGGAAACCTCTGGAAATTAAGTTGCTTCTAGGAATTGCTTTTCTATTTTTAAGCTATGTGCTGTTTCTGATAAGAATGGGAGTTTCTGGGGAAAAATCAGGGGAACTTCACCAGAACTGGGATAAAGATTTAACTAAAGTCCTTAATCAGGAACCACTTGATGTTCCTGGAAATGATAACAAACAAGCTGAAAATATAAAAGAAATTAAGATTGTTCTTAAAAGTATAATTTTGAATATGATCTTTGAGTATGTATCTAATTCCTCTTTTGTGATACTTGCAACTTATATTCAGCAATGTAATTGTATATTAGGAGAAAGTTTAGACTAGTTTCAACAGCAGAAAGTCATAGTTAATGAGAATAAAACAGAGAGGTTTAAGAAAAGACTCAAAAGACAAACTTCTCTAAAAGTAAAGGTCTCTTCAAGAAATAGGAAATATTACTAGATAAATAACAGGTGGTGGGAAGAAAGTACTTATAAAGGACCATATGTCCTGCCAACTCAAACACCAGTACCTCTTCCTTATACAGACGTTTTGTATTCCAAGGAAAAAGAATTGAATATTACAAGTTAACTTGGTAAAAACAAGTTAAAGGAAGTCGTCCGCCTTAGTGCACATTGCCAAACAAAAACAAATTAAAATCTTATGAAACAAGTTGCAAAAGCTATTGATAAACATAGGAATGGTCCAGAGTGTAGGAAAATAGATGTTAAGATTCGTTAGGCTTGGACCTTATGTGGTACAGTATAAACATGAGTACAAAGGCAAAAACAAAAGTGGCTAAGATACAGTGACGCAAAGTAGGAGAGGAAAGGAAGTGAAATGTAAACCATTAACCATTGTCTAGCAGATGACCAACATAAGGTCACTGTGCTTCTTGTTAAAAGAATGTTTAATAGCTAATGCTATTATTTATTAATAGAAAATACTTTCTTTTTGTTTTTTCTAGTTAAAATCTTATGTGAGCTTTGTAATCACAAAATGTTGGCTATAAGTCAAGTTTAACAAGTTTAAATGTATAAAAAGCAGGCTTTTAGCATAATAAACTAGAGCTCTCTACATCTTCCTGGTGTGCAGACTCTCATTTTCGCCGACTTCGTCCCTCACCTGCTCTTCACCAAGAAACCCCTCGAGTTTCTTGTCACGACCGTGGTCGGGTGGTCAGTGACAGTATCTCAATGTTAAGTTTGTCAGTTTGAAGATTAAGGTGCATCAGATTCAGATCATAGTCTTTCTGATCACTTCCTATTCATCTCAGAGCTGGACAATGAATAAGCATGACAGAGAAGAATTGATGTTTTCGAGCTGTAGTGTTGGAGAAGAGCACTGAACAATCCATGATCGGCCAAGAGAACATATAGGTATGTCTTGGAAAGGGTGCAGCCAGAGTTCTCTTTGGAGATAAGATTGATGAGGCTTTGCCTCACATGCTTTGGACATGTTGCTAGGAGATGCTATTCCTTGGAGAAGAATACAATGCTGGGAAGGGTGGGGTGTTGGCAAAGGAAAGGAAGACCCTCGACTAGGTGAACAGACGTTCTGACTGCTGCAATGGGCTCTAGTGTGTCACCAAGCTCAATGGCAGTGGATTTGATCCATACTAGCCTTGGTGGTTTAATGTTAAGAAGCTGTACTGCCAGTCTACAGGCATGTGATTTGAATCCACAAGCTGCTCTGCAAAAGAAAGATGGGCAATCTCTTTCCCTGTGATTGACTGCACCTGAAATCCCATTAGAGTGTCAACTATGGGTAACTTTGGACTCTATGATACATAACAATATGCTCAATTTTATATATACTTGGGGGGGGGTTGTTATTATGCTCCTTTGAGCAGAAACCAACTCTTAACTCACCCTTTAGTCTATTTTCAGAAGCTATAAAGCATAAAAGAGGAGATTGTCCATTTTTTCAGAGCAACTGGTAAATTCCAACCCCTGCCTTTGGGTTGCTTCACAACTCTCTACACACTATCAGAGCTACATATACATGTTGTACACATTGCTATCATTTCTATCACATCAGAATTAACTTGATTCATAGCTGAGCCTCCCCTAACTTTTCTGAGACTCATTTCCAGGAGTTTGTGTGTCTTTCTGTTCTGTTGATCTGCTTGTGGATTTGAACTGCCAATATTTAGATTAGTAGCACTCCTCTCTACATCAGAGCTCACATGTTTTATATCAATACTCTACCTTACTGTGGTGAAATTTTATGGAATTGTGCTGAAACCAAATGTAACTTACTTCATACTCACTGGATTCTGAAATACATTAGTGATTCTCAGAAAGCATAGTAATATCTGCAACTTAAAATAATTATAGTATTCATGAAAAATATTATAAATCTCTTATTGATTATAATAATGGTTTGAGGTGAGAAAATGTTTTTACCTGAGAACTTTCAACATATATTCAGGCAAAATATTGAGAAATGTTCACGTAGAAAAACAATTCTTCACTGTAGAAAATAGTGGCATGTTAATAAAATTGTATCAGAATCTTAAAGAGCTTTTCTTCCGGTAATATGATTGTTAATCAATTTCTGTGATAACCAAGTAGATTATATTAGTTGTTACCATTCTTGCATCACTTATTTCACCATGCCTTTAATTCCTTCAAATTATTTTTCTCTGTTTAAAAAATCATCTGAGTAAATTAACTGGCCCTTAGGGCTTGTGGAGCATTTCCTTGGGCTTTTCACACAATTTCCTGTCAAGAATGTGTCAATATTGCTCTTCATTATTCCACAGCGAACCGAGTCCCCACTGTTCTCCATTTTCCTATTAAACTGCAATGTGTGATATTGTATTTTAATGAAATCATTCAACCGAGCACATGAATGTATGTAATTCTAAGTGTTTTCTACTAGTACTAGAAGGGGAGTATACTGTCAGGACTCCAATGGGCAATAATGACCCAATTTACAAACTTTTAGCATTCCCATTTTACACGTCTTTTCCTCTGCACAATAACCTTGTAGGAAACCCCAACACCTTCATAATTTCCTCACTATGCTCCACTTGAAAACATCTTCTCCCAAAATGAGAGACAGTGCTATGGCATAAAATCGGATTGCTCCTATCATCCTTAAGTTGAGTTTGTAGGTTAAGTCTCAACAGGTCAAAAAATTTTTGTTCTGTGTCAGTTTTTATTTTAAAAAAAGCGCTTTAATTAGAGCAGAGCCTTTAACATGTTCATTATTATCACTTCTTTATCCAATCAAATGGTTTAGAACAGTAAACAAACATGTTGTTATTGTGTGCCATTGAGTTGGAACTGCCCCATAGCTAACTCCCAGTGGGTAATCAGAGACAGTCGCATGGGAAGAGACAATGAATTTGAGCTATGTGTCTTTGGGATTGCAGCACAGCTTCTTGCCAATAGGTCACCAGAATGCCCTAAAGATTTTCTCATTACTGATATTACTTTCATCTCATTAATATCCACTAGATGCACTATGGAAGAAAGATGGGCAATCTCCTCCAATGTGATTTATTTCTTCTAAAACTAGCTGGATGATCAAGAAGAAGTTGGCTCAGAATTAATGGTATATAACAAAAATCTCAGATTAATTTATTATTCAGCTGTGTTCTCTATTATTATTATTATTTTTCTTATCTTGATGCTTCACCAGCACTTGTCTTGGATTTAGTCATGGGTAGCAGAATTATAAGAGTAAATGAGAGTAAATTGTAAGCCACTTACACACTCAAGTGTCAACAGAAATGTGGTCCAATTTAAAATGATATTCTCAATCCTCAGACTAACTGCTGTTATGAAGAAATGATAACATCAGCATCACAAAGTGCATGTTTTCATTGCTATAAACCCTTGTATTTAGTTCAAACTTGTAATACCAAAGACTTTATGGCACTCTGTTCTTAAATTCAAACTGTTCATACATCAGCCATTATCAAGGAGGATTTATTATGTAAAATAATTTACTGTTGAGAAATAAAACTTAACTTATAATAGCAATTGATAGTACTTTTTAAACTTTCTTTAAGAATAATAAATTAAACTAGGGAAACAATTAGTACATATGGGGTAAATATTGTAGTTACATGCCACTGAGTCAGAACTGATTGATAGATTGTCCTCCAATGAGTTTTGAAGCTATGAATACACAGAGGAAATTGACTATCTGTGTCCCAAAGAACAGATGGTGGATTTGAATACTTTCCTTTAGTTTGGCAGAACAACTCTTTATCTTCTAGGCCATCAGATCTAATAATAGAGTTTAAAATATGAAAGGATATTTATATGTTAGCAATGGCAATGCAATTAAAAATTAGCATCACCAAGTTATATATGTAAATTACAGTGTGCATTAAATTTGCCTATTTCAAGAAAAGATAGAGACTTGATTATGTGTGTGGTCTGTATTTATGTATCCTAAAAAAGATAGTTTTTAATAGTTAAGTAAAATTTGGCACAGAGATTCATTAAAAAAGTTCATTGAAAAACTACTAGATAAGACTGATCTCTTCAAAAAAACCAAAACAAAACCAAATAGGCACAAAACCCATTGGAGGAGTTTGAGGCCTTGTATGTGACTTGGTCAAAGCAAGCTGCACAGGTGTTTTCTTAGTTGTAGCCTTTATAGAAGGAGATCACTAGTGTCTTGGATAGAAGTAACACTAGATAGATTTAAATTGCCAATTTTCTGTAAGTGTCAGAACCCAAAGTGTTTGTTTCATGCATATTCATAAGCTCATTAAAATGACAGTGAGACTGTTGTTGCTGTTGTTAGGTGCCATTGAGTCACGTATGACTCATAGCAACCCTATGAACAAAAGATCTAAACCTTGTTCTATCTTGTGCCATCTTCACACTTTCAAACACACAAGAACTCATTTCAGCAGTTGCTGTGTCAATACACTTGGTTGAGGGTCTTCCTCCCCTTCGATGACCCTCCACTCTTCTTAATATTTTCCTTTCTAAGGAATAGCACTTCCTAGCAATATGTCCAAAGTATATGGGGCAAAGCCTTATCATTCTTGCCTCTGAAGAGCACTCCAGCTGCACCCTCTCCAAGACATAACTGTCTCTTGGCCATCCAGGGGATGTTCAGTGCTCTTGTCCAACACCATAGCTCAAAGGTGTCATTTTCCCCCCTCTCATCTTTATTTATTGTCCAGCTCTCAGATGCATAGCAAGTAATTGGAAAGACTACAGCCTGAATCAGATGTACTTTAGTCTTCACCCACTGAAATCAGAGTGTTCTCCTTAGAACGCGCGCGCACACACACACACGCACACACACACGCACACACACACATACACATTAACTACCATTGATCCTGTTCTCATATGAACCATTCATTAGATTTCTGAGGCTGTAAATCACAAGTAGAGGAGACTACTCGTCTTTCTCCAGTGAGGTAATTAATTTTGTGCTGAACATTTTGAGTAGGATTTTACTATATTAAGGCAGGTGAAGCATAAAGTTTACTTACCTGTTATTGTTAATAACTTGAAAATAATTTATAAATGAAATTATCTATGAGGCTTATTGTTTTTGTTGCTGTTCGGTGCCATTGAGTCATGTACAACTCACAGCGAGCCTATGAACAATGGATATCAACTCTTTCCTGTCTTATCCTCTTTTCTCCTCTCCTCTCCTCACACTTCTTGACACATATTGTGTCAAACTCACCTGGTCGAGGGTCTCCCTTTCCTTTGCTAGTCTCCACCCTTCCAAACATCATGTCTCTTTCCAAGGAATAGTCTTTGCAAAATTATGCTGAAGATTATGCAAAAATGACTGGAATGGTACATCAACAGAGAACTAAAAGAATCACAAGCTGAGTTTAGAAGAGGCATTGACACTATGGACATTATCACCAATGTTAGATGTATCTAGGCTGAGAGCAAAGAATAACAACGAATATCTATCTGTGCTTCATGGACTATGCAAAAGCATTCAAATGTCTGGATTGCAATAAAGTGTGGCTAGCACTGGGGAGAAATGGGATCCCAGAACACTTGATTGTATTCAAGTGAAACCTATACTTGGACCAGAAAGAAGTCAGAACAGAGCAAGGAAGTGCTGTACGTCTCAAAATATTAAAAAAGGAGTAGTCAAGAATAAATATATAATTTCTTCATATCTTTTCAATCTGTATGCAGAAGAGATCATTTGAGAGTCTGGACTTTATGTGGAAGAATGAGGCATCAGGTTTGGAGGAAGACTCAACAACATTCTTTGTTCTGTATATGACACAACCTTGCTTGACAAAACTGAGGAGGACATGAAGCCTTTGCTGCAGGCCAATGACTGCAATCTTCATTATGTATGTTAAAAAAAATCAAAGATTCACATCACTGAGAATATTGATAGCACTGTGATAGGTGGAGAAGAGATTGAGGTTGTTAACGATATCAGCTTGCTCGGCTCCACAATCAACACTTTTGGCATTAGCAGTCAGAAAATGGAAAGAAAAATTACATTAGAAAAATCTGCTGTCAGGTACCTTTCCAAAATTCTAATGAGTGATGATATCAGTCTAGAGACTAAGGTGTGCCTGATCCAGACTATAGTCTTCTCAATTACTTGGTATGCATCAGAAAGTTGGATAATGACTAGGATAATGTATAAAAAACAATGCCTTTGAAGTATGGTGATGGAGAACAGTATTGAACATACCTTGGACTGCCAAGAGAACAAAAAGTTCTGTCCTGGAGAGAGTCAAACCAACTTGCTCTGTGTATGCAAGCATTTTGAAGTATCATCTCACCTTCTTTGGGCATGTTGTGAGAAAGGACTAGTTCTTGCAGAAGGAAATCATGCTTAGAAGAGTAGAAGGATAGTTCAGGAGAGGAAAAAACCTGATAAGATAGATGGACATGATAACTGGGGTCAATAGGGGTAGATATGTCAGTGTTTATTAGATTAGCTGAGGATAGGGCATGTTTCAGATGTATTGTACATAGTGTCACTATGAGTCTTAGGCATCTCAATGGCACATAATAACAATACAAATAAGACTTTTTCTATTCTTGCCATTTATACTCTATGAAAATAACAGCTCATTCAACCTGGGACAGATTATATCTGAGAGAAAACTCACAGCACAATGGACAAAGAATGCTTACCTTTTTCTAAGTTCCAAAGTGGAGTTGCTGTTATAACTATAGTAGAAGAATCTAAAACCCAATTTGTATTTATTTGAAGGAGTTGGTATAATTTTAATGTTATTTTTCTTTCATATTTATGAATCAATTTATTTTAAAAATGGGAATACTGTATACAAACAAGCACTGAATCAGTGGCATAAAACAGTAAATGTCAAATGGTTTTCACATACAAAAATTGCTGGAGATAGCGAGAGGGAGATTAAGTTTGGCTTGATGTGGATTCTATCTTTCAATATGACTTCTCATAGGCATTGTTGGACTTTGCTTTGTAGATGGGTGGGAATACATAAATTTAGCATGTTAGTCTATCTACAAGGGGATTAACTATTACCATTCCACAAAGAGATTGTCCTGTTTCAAGTGTGGAAACTACCGAAGAGTGTCATTGATTTCACATACAAGCAAGATTCTACTGAAGATTATACAAAAACGATTAGAACAGCACATCAGCAGAGAATTGCCGGAAGTCCAGGCTGGGTTTAGAAGGGGTCGTGGTACTAGGGATATTGTTGCTGATGTTAGAAGGATCTAGGCTGAAAGCAGAGAATACCAGAAGAATGTCTATCTGTGTTTTGTTGATTATGCAAAGGCATTTGACTGTGTGGATCATAACAAACTGTGGCTGACTCTGAGAAGAATGGGAATCCCAGAACATTTAATTGTGTTAATGCGAAACCTGTACTTGGATCAAGAGGCAGTAGTCAGAACAGAGCAGGGTAACACTGCATGGTTCAAAATTAGGAAGGGTGTACGCCAGGGATGCATCCTGTCTCCATACCTTTTCAACATGTATGCAGAGCAGATTATCCGAGAGGCTGGGCTCTATGAGGAGAATTGTGGCATCAGGATTGGTGGAAGATCTATTAACAATCTGCGTTATGCAGATGACACAACCCTGCTTGCTGAAACTGAAGAGGACCTCATGCACTTGCTGCAGAGGGGTCAAGGACTGCAGCCTTCAGTATGGACTGAGGCTCAATGTCAAGAAGACAAAGATTCTCACCACTGGACCAATTGGCAGCGTCAGGATGGATGGCGAAGAGATTGAGATTGTTCACAGCTTCAGTTTGCTCGGCTCCACAGTCAACACTCTTAGCACCAGCAGTCAGGAAATCAAAAAGTGTATCGCGATGGAAAAGTCTGCTGTTAGGGACCTCTCTAGAGTACTCAGGAGCAACGGTGTCTCTCTGGAGACTAAGGTGCACCTGATACAGGCCATGGTATTTGCAATCGCTTGTTATGCATCAGAGAGTTGGACAATGACTAGGGAAGACAGAAGGAGAGTTGGTGCCTTTGAGCTGTGGTGCTGGAGAAGAGTACTGAATGTACCATGGACTGCCAGGAAAACAAACCGATTTACCTTGGAGAGGATTAAACCAAGCTACTCCTTGGAGGCAAGGATTCTGGGGCTTCGTTTGACATACTTTGGACATGTTGCCAGGAGGGACGGGTCCTTGGAGAGGGACATCATGCTTGGGAGGGGGAGGGACAGAGCAGGAGGGGAAGACCCTCTATGAGATGGATTGATTTGGTGACTGTGGTAATCCGGATGGGTGTGTTGGAGGCAGGGCTGTTGGCGCAGGATAGAGCAGGGTTTAGGGCTGTTGTGCATAGGGTCGCCATGAGTTGCAAATGACTCCATGACACATAACAACAACAACAACAACACAAAGGGATTGGCTAATCTCATCAAAAAGTTAAACAACCCTAGCTGCAGAGACAGATCTTCTGGAACCATTGAAGAAGCAGCAAGAAAATGTATGACACCCTTTTTGCTCCGGTTACACCTATGGCAGTAACACCACAGCAGCAAAACCTGTGACCGAAACAGAGACCTGAGCTGAGATAGGGCATTGGAGGGGGACAGGAGAGAGGTAGTACTGGCAGGACTGAGAACTTTTTTGTACAATTGGATATGAGAAACTAATATTGACAGGACTGAGAACTTGATAACACTCAGTGGCTAAAATCTGTGAAGTTCAAGGCTTAGGTATATGTGTACATGTACACATTTCAGGAGGCATCTTGATGGTACTCTGTTGTTATTATTCTGGATTATAACATTATGTCTTCCTCAATATGGGTGTGTGAGCTACTGCACTGGATTTTGGACTCAGGAAAGTAAAATTGTTTAAATGAATAGAAAATACAGGAGTGCAGTGTGAGAGGCATGTCTGGCCTTATTGGAATTGGTTTGGTATTATGGGTGCTGTGAACAGGACAATCCCCGTTCGTGAAGTTGATAAAGGTCAGATATGACTGTCCCTGTGTAGCTCTTGCTCTATTTATACTTGGAAACTCTGCTACACTCTGTTAAACTCACATAATTTTGAATTAGACAAAGATCAGTTGTTCTCTCTCACTTGCTTGCTCTCTCTCTCTCTCTCTCTCTCTCTCTCTCTCACACACACACACACACACACACACACACACACACACACGAGCTCAGTGAGGTGTAATAATATATTTATTGACTTTATATTTCTAAGTGTTAAATGCAGATCTGTAATCTAGACTGAGCATAGCTAGGGCACATGCCTAGGGCTGTTTTACTCCATTTTATTTCTTTCAACTTCTAGAACCATCAAAGTTACTCAGTTGTAACATGTAATAATATGTTACAACAATTACAGGAGCAAATGCAACAGCTCAAGTACTTTTAAAAATTTTGCCTACATTATACTTTCTAACCTTCTATTGGGTAAACACAATAACAATACTGAGCTCATAATCAATGGGGGAAAGAGTCGAAAACATGCAAGTCTGAAGAGTGTGGCATGCAAAATCCTTTCTATTGAGAATGAATAATAGTAAACATAAAACTAAATATTAGTATTCATTGTCTTTGAGTTGGTACCAACTTGATTGAGTTTCTGATAAATCGTATAGGATATTTACCATCTTTTTTTGCCCATGGAACCTCTAGTGGTTTTCAAATTGCCAGAGAGCAGCTGCCTTTAAGTTAGCCAAACAATTCCATATAGATTGTGTCATTGTTTTTATTAGTATTATGGACTGATAAACTGAGATGGATTTGTAGGGAACATTTTTAAACACACAATCATATGATCTGCTACACCAGATATGAAAAAATGAGGAAAACCTGGGTTGCTTTCATAGTAAAAAAGATCGTTTCTAGATCCATCCTAAAATACAGTGCTGTGACAAGATAGTATTCATATGCATACAAGGAAGACCTGTTTATATCACTGTCATTCAAATATATACATTAACAACCAGAGTCAAAGAGGAGGTAATAAGAGATTTCTACTAACTTTTGAATTCAGAAAACAGTCAAACATGCAACCAAGATTATATACTAATTAGTACAACTTAATTTTTATTTTGTTTGTTCTTATTCTAAAAGGAATGACTTTATACTTAATATAATTTTAGGGCATAACATTGATATTATTAACAATATAACTGTTGTTGTTAGGTGCCATCAAATCAAATATGACTCATGGCTACCCTAAATAGAGCTAAACCCTGTTCTATCCTGTCCCGTCAGTATTGCTTCTGACATACTCGATCTCATTGTAACAGTTATTGTGGTCAATCCATCTAGTTGAAGATCTTCCTGTCTTTAACCGACATTCCACCCTTCTACACATGATATTTCTCTCCAAGAAACAGCCCCTCCCAACATCATGCTCAGAGTATGAGGTGAAACTTTGAGATACATGCCTCTAAGGAGTTCTATGACTATACTTTCTCCAAGACTTACTTGACTGTTGTATTGACAATTTTATGAAACAATGTATGAGCAAAAGCCTGTAGTGATGAAGGAAGAAGTTCAAGTTGTTCTGAAGGAATTGGCAAAAATCAAGGCCCTAGGAATTGATGGCATACCAAATGACATTTTTCAACAAACAGATGCTGCCTTGGATATGCTTAACCAAGTTGTGCCAAGAAATCTGGAGGACAACCACATGGCCAACCGACTGGAAAAGACCCATCTTTATTCCCATTCCAAAGAGAGGTGACCCAACATAGTACAGAAATTATCAAACAAAATCATTAATATCACATCCAAACAAGATTCTGCTGAAAATTATCCAAAAATGACTGAAACAGCCTATCAACAGAGAACTGCCAGATGTGCAGGCTGGGCTTAGAAGAGGCTTTGGTTTCTAGAGATATTAAAGCTAAATTATATGAATTGTTGCTGAAAGCAGAAAGCATCAGAGGAATGTCTGTTTTTTATTTACTATGAAGAGGAATTTAACTGTGTGGATCACAACAAACTGTGGCTAACTCTGAGACGAATGGGAATCCCAGAACATTTGACTGTGCTTGTGCAAAACCTATACTTGGACCAGGAGGTAGTCATCAGAAGAGAACAAAGAAGTACTGCATGGTTCAAAATCAGGAAGTGTGTATGCCAGGAATGTGTCCTCTCTTAATATTTTTTTTAATCTATATGCAGAAATTATCAGTTGGGTAGCTGGGCTTAATGAGGAGGAATGCAGCATCAGGATTGGAGGAATACACATCAGCAACCTGTGTTATGCAGAAAACACAACTCTGCTCCTTGGAACTGAGAATGACCTGATGCAAAAAGTCAAAGACTGGAGTCTTAAATATGGATTTAAGCTCATTATCAAGAAAACAAAGATTCTCACCACTGGGCTGATTGGCAGTATCATGATAGATGATGAAGAAATTGAGATTGTTAACAGTTTCAGTTTATTGACTTCATAATCAACACTCTTTGTACCAACAGCAAGGAAACCAAAAGACAAATTGCATTGGGAAAGTCTGCCATCAGGGGACCTCTCCAGAGTACTTAGTCTGGAGACTAAGGTGCACCTGATCCAGGCTATCATCTTCGCAATTACTTGCTATGCATCAGAAAGCTGGACAATGACTAAGTATGACAGAAAGAGAATTGATGTCTTTGAGCTGTGGTGGTTGAGAAGAGTTTTGAATATGCATGGCCTGATAGGAGAAGAGTTTCATCCTGGAGTTGGTGAGACCAGGTTGCTCTTTGGAGGCAAGGATTCTGACATACTTTGGGCATGTTGCAAGGGGAGACCAAACCTTGGAGAAAGACATCATGGCTGGGAGGTTGGAGGGACAGTGAAAGATAGGAAGACCCTTGATGAGATGGATTGACTCAATGATTTGGGTAGTGGGTGTAGGTGTGTCAGAGTCAATAAAGTTGGCTCAGGAAAAAGCAGAGTTCAGAGCTATTGTTCAAAGGGTCGTGTGAGTCACAGGAAACTCGACAGCACACAATAACAACGACAACATTGGCAATCCATGGTACATTCAGTACTCTTTTCCAACACTACAGTACAAAGGCATGGGTTCTTCTCTATTTTTAATCATTGTCAAGGTATCAGATGCATAGCAAATGATTGAAAAGGCCTGAGCCTAAATCATGTACATCTTAGTCCTTAGACTGACATCATTGATCCTTAGTAATTTGGAGAGATCCTTGACTGCATCCTTTTCCAATTTCTTAATCTCCTAACTGTTGGCCCTAAGTATGTTGATTGTGAATCTAAGTATGTTGAAGTCACTAACAGTTTAAATCTTTTCTCCAATTATAATGATTCTGCATATTTGTCCAGTGGCAAGAGTTTGGTTTTCTTGATTTTGAGATAAAATTCATATTGAAAGCTGAAAATTTTGTTCCTCTGAAAACAGAACTTCTATTCTTTCTCATTTCCAGCAAATTTTTATCTGCATAACACAAGTTGTTGATTAATATTCTCAGATCCTGTTGCCACAATCTTTCTTAACCAGAGTATTAGAAGAAGGGCTGAGATTTGATGTTAATAAAAATGAAGAGAAAGAGCTGCAAACATCCTTTAATAATTGGAATGTGGAAAAGTATAATTAAGGAAAAGTTTTGTAATGTGAGAGCCACTTTTCAAACATTAATATAGAAGATAATGTTCTTCATGGAGCAGGTGTGAGGAGAAAGGAAATTTGTAAAAGTGGAGAGAATTTATATAGGAGCAATATGTTTTGATTACTGTATCTTCCTTTAAGGTTGAAAATTGGTGGAACTTACTAAAGAGGTACAAACCATAGTAAAAGGACATTGGTCACTCAGTGGTTAAGCACTTGCTGCCGATTCATGATGACCACATGTGTTAGAGTAAAACCATAGCCAAACTTATACACATGCACACACACACATCTATATACACATTTAAATATATATGTATACCCTGCTCTACCCTGTGCCAAACTTATTGTCTCTAGCACACCTACCACAACTACCCCAATCACTGAATCAATCCACCTCATACAGGGTCTTCCTTTTATTAACAGTCTTCGTCTCTTCACCATCCATTATGAAGCTGCCAATTGATCCAGTGGTAAGAATCTTTGTTTTCTTGATAGTGAGTCTCAATCCATATTGAAGGTTTCATTCCTTGACCTTCTGCAGCAAGCACTTCAGGTCCTCCTTAGTTTTGGCAATCAGGGTTGTGTCAATTGCATAAAGACGATTGTTGATGAATCTTCCTCCAATCTTGATGCCACATTTCTCGTCATGCAGCTCAGCCTCCTAGATAATCTGTTCTGCATATAGATTGAAAAGTTATGGGGATAGGAAACATTCCTGAAGTACACCCTTCCCAATTTTGAACCATGTAGTGTTTCCTTGCTCTGTTCTGATCTATGCAGAAGTTATACAGGACACATCACCTTCCCTTCAGAGACAGTACAAGTAAACTTAAGAGACACTGGACACAGGAAAAACAAAACAAAACAAAATCCTCAAAAACAAGTCTCTCAGCATTTGACATGGTTGGAATCACAGGAGAGAAGAAAGCATCAGATACAAGCTGTCAGTCAGGTCATGGGTTGACAATAGGAGATTAATTCTGAAGGCATTTGGTAGAAGTGAAGTGGCATCCTGCTGGAGGGTGGAGTTGGGAAATAAGTGGGTCAAGGCACTGGGCTAAGGGCAGGGACTACACTGTAACTAATGGTCAACTCCAAAATGAGGGATTTATCTTTCACTACTCCACAAATTGCTGTCTGTCAGATACTCTTCTAAATCTAAACATTCAGATTAAGACAGACTAGGAAGAAGGATTGGCCATCCACTTCTGAAATTGCAGGCCTCTGAAAACCCTATGTACAACCTCTGGAGACTAAGGTGTGCCTGATAACAGGCCATGGTCTTTGCAATCACTTGTTATGCATCAGAGAGTTGGACAATGACTAGGGAGGATAGAAGGAGAATTGACGCCTTTGAGCTGTGGTGCTGGAGAAGAGTATTGAATGTACATGGACTGCCAAGAAAACAAACAGATTCATTGTAGAGAGGGTTAAACCAGGCTGCTCCTTGGAGGCAAGGATTCTGGGGCTTCGTCTGACATACTTTGGACATGTTGTAAGGAGAGACAGGTCTTTAGAGAGGGACATCATGCTGGGTAGAGTAGAGGGACAGCTTAACTTTAAAAGATGATATTAATGATTTGGTTAGTAGATGAACATGGTGTGCACTATATACCAGCATTCCTTTGCATTAGATTTGTTGTAGTTGTTGCTGTTATTGGGTGCCATTGAATCAGAACTGACCCAAATCTGAACTTTCAGCAGATTTTCAGAGACAGTAAATCACATGGGAAGAGATTGCCCATTTTTATCCCATAGAGCAGCTACTCTATTAGAATTGCATGCCTTTGAAATCGCAACACAGCTCGTATCACTAAGACAGAAGACCTCAAATTAATAATATTGGCTAATGGCAGCAGATAAGCACCAGAATTTTCTTTCAAGACAATGTGTTCAAATGGACAATATTTAGTTTAGCAATTGGGGGGGGGGGAAGTCATCTGGAACTCTGACCAAACCACGCCTCACTTGTACTGCCAATGAAAACACAATGATGCAAATCTGAGAGAACCGTCAAAAAAATAGACCACCTCCTTGAGTAGATTTATGAACTCAAAACTAAATGTAGGATCACACCTCTTTACAACTGCTTCTTAACTGCTGCTACTACCTCCTTTCCTTGTTCCTCAGGTAACAGATGAGAGGGTTTAACATGAGGCTGAGGATCTTCCTGAAAACAGAGCATCATTCTGCTCTGCACTATGAATTGAAATGAAAAACATGTGGATGAATGTATTTGGACCAAAGAAAAAACTCGCTGCAGTTAAGCAGAAAGAATATGTGAACAAGACATTTTTTCCTGCCCGTTGCAGAGTTCATATGGAGGGCAGTGAGGAAAATGATAGTATAGGAAGCTGTTATGAAGCTGGTGTAAAGAGGTGTGATCTTAGACAATGACTGAAATATCCTCACAGAGAAAAATGAAATATTTGTGACCATAGCAAAACTGTGGATTCAGGATTGAAGAACAGGCATGATTTCAGAATGCCATGGTGATGTAAACTTAACTCTCATATGTGGTTTTTCAGACCTCCAATGGAGAATTGCTTTTTTGTGTGTTTTGGGTTGTTTGTTTTCTTTCTTGTCTTTCCTGGGCATTATTAATTTAGGTAAAAGAAAAATATAAACTTATTTTCCATTGTAAAACAAATTCATTCTAAAATTGTATCTGAAATTATTAGAAACTTCATGGAAATAATATATAAAACCGTGTTTGGACCTCAAAATACAAACAAACAAAAACATACAGGTAGGGTGGCTATTAACTCAATTACAGTGAGTTTGGCCTTAGAGACAGTTTTGGAAAGGAGAAGTTACTTGATTAGATGTTACAGTTTCTGTTGTTATGTGTTGTCAAATCAGCTATGACTCACAGTGACCCTACCTTGACCCAAATTCACTGCCTCTGATCATGTATCCCCCTTATCACATTTATGATGACTCCTTTTTCTGAACTGGGATTCTACTCTTTCAAGCATGATGTCCTATTCCAAGGACTGGTCCCTCCTGGAAACATGACCAAAGTATGTGTGACAAAGCTTTAAAATCCTTACCTCCAAAGGACATCTTGTTTTCATAGTCTCCCAGACCAACCTGTTTGTCCTCTTGGCAGTCCTTAGCATGTTCAATACTGATCTCCACCACCACAACTCAAAAACATTGATTCTTCTGTTACCCTTAGTCTTTGTCTAGTTTTCTGATGCATAACAAGTAATTGAGAAGACCATGGCCTGGAGCAGGCACACCTTAGTCTCTAGACTTACTTCTTTGCTCTTAAGCACTCTGGAGAGGTTTCTAACCACAGATTTCCCTAATAAAATTAATCTTTTTATTTCCTGACTGCTGGTACCACAAGTGTTGATTGTGGAACCAATCAAGCTAAAATTGTCAATAATCTCAATCTCTTCTTTTATCGTGGTGTTCCTCATTAGCCCTGTAGTGAGAACCTTTGTTTTCTTCATGTTGAGCTTTAATCCATATTGAAATCTACATTCCTTAACCTTGTGCAGAAAACACTTCAGGTCCTCCTCAATTCTAGCAAGCCAGGTTCTATCATCTGCATAATGTAGGTTGTTGATGAGTCTTTCTCCTATCCTGATGCCACATTCCTCTCCATAAAGTCCAGCTTTCTGAATGATCTGTTCCATATACAGATTGAAATATTATGGAGACAGAAAGGATCCCTGATGAACTTCTTTCCTGATTTTGAACCACGCCTGTTTCCTTACTCTTTTCTCACTACTGTTGTCTGGTTGAAGTTTAAGTTTCACATAGGAACAATCAGGTGTTCTGGGATTCCCATTCTTCCCAAAATTAGCCACAATTTATTGTCATTCACAGAGTCAAATGTCTTTACATAGTTAATGAAACACAGACATCCCTGTGGTACTCTGCTTTCAGCCGAGATCTATCTGGCATTGACTATGATCCAGCTGGCACTTTTGAAAGTCTCTGTCCATGTACTGCTCCAATCATTTTTGGTTAATATTTAGCAGGAGTTTGCTTGTTTGTGATTTTGTTAAAAAATGTCTACACTCTGTTGGATCACCTTTTTTGGGAAGAATAAATATGGATCTTTTCAAGTCAGTTGACCAGGTAGTTGTCTTCCAGATTTCTTGGCACAACTTGGTAAGCACATCCAAGACAGCATCTCTTGGTTGAAATATGTCAATTGGTATGCCATCAATTCCTGGGGCCTTGTTTTTTGCCAATTTTATCAGAGCAGCTTGAACTTTCTCTGTCCTCATTATTGCCTCTTGATCATATGTTGTTTCATGAAATTCTTCTGTTTGAGACAATATTTTTTGGTACAGTGACTCTATACTCCCTCCATCATCTTTTGTAGCTTCCAGAATAATTCAATATTCTGCCCATAGTATTCTTAAATATTGCCACTCTTGGCCTGAATTTGTCCTTTAGTTCTTTCAGCTTAATAAATGGCAAGTGATTTTTCCCCTTTGAGTTTTCGGTCCCCAGCTCTCTGAATATTTCATTATAACATTTGCTTTGTCTTCTTGAGATACCCTTTAAAATGTTCTGTTCAGCTCCTTAACTTTCTGATATCTTCCCTTTGTTTGACTTATTGGCATTCTAGTGCAATACTAAAAGTCTCTTCTGACAACTGTATTGGTCTTTTCTTCCACTTCTGTCTTTGTACTAGATTTTGCATTCTTAACAGATTATATTTTTCATATCCTCCCACAGCTTAACTCATCTTATTTCATCGGGGTTCAAGACCTCGAACCTGGAACTGAGATGGTATTTGTGTTTAAGTGAGCTAGATTTAATGTAAAAATTTTATTATTGTGGATTTGCTTTAATTGTCTTCAGTTCAGTTTATACTTGCATATGAATAGTTGATGGTCTTTTTCACAATCAGCACCTGATCTAATTTTCACAGCTGGTATTGAGCTTCTCTAATGATTCTTTCCACACATGTAATAAATCTTATTTCTGTGCAGATCATCAAGGAAATTCATGTGTATAGTCACAATTTCTGTTTCTTATGAAAGGTATTTTCACTGAATAAATCACTGATTGAACAAAATTTTATAATTCTATCTCCAGCCTCATTTCTATCCCCAAGTCCATATTTACAACTCCTGATCCTTCTTCCTTGTCCCCAACTTTTGCATTCCTGCCCCCCATTATTATTAATGCATCGTGGTTTCATGTTCACTCAATTTTCTATTTCAAAAGATGATAGAAATTATCTATTTCCTCATTTTTCCTCAAGTTGTTGGTGCATATATTTGAATGATATTAGCAAGTTTTCCTTGCATGTGTATGGATACTATCCTATCACAATACTGTATTTCAAGATGGATCTAAAAATGACCTTTTAACTATGACTGTGACTCCATTTTTCCTCATCATTTGTTTTTCAGGATAGTAGATCTTGCCATTGTCTAATTTCGAGTGTCTCATGCCAATCCATCTCATTTCACCAATATGCCAATATTAATTAATACCTTCCATTTCTTCTTAACAATGTCCAATTTTCCTACATTCATAATTCACACAGTCTAGCTTCTAATCACTAGTGTATACTTGATGCTGTTGCTCTTCCTTTGTGTTTCTCTATACAAGGGCTCAGTCTCTGGTGCCATACATGCTAGTCTATTCTTAGCATGCTCTTTTGTACACAGGGTTTTCAAAGCCCTGTTATCTCAGAAGTGTATGGTCAATCCTTCTTCCCAGCATGTCTTAATTTAGATGCTTAGATTTAGAACAATAACTGACAGACATACATTTTAAGGCCCTTCCCATATCATAATTAATAGATTAGGTGTTGGTCCCACTTCCCCCTTTGGAACACGCATAGTGGTTCTGTCTCCCCTTCCTAGTCTGCCAGCATCATTCTATTTTCCCTCACCATACCCCATACCAACCCATCAGTAATACACTCTCCTCTCCTGTCAATGAAATGATGGCTCAGGCTTCTGGTCATTTTTACCCTGTCATTATCTCTCTCCTTCCCTATGATGTTGGAACTCTGGGCAGGTTTGGCAGCACAGGTGAGTTCACATTTACCTGGCTGGACGCAGACCCAAATGAGGCCCATGAGCAGGACAATGAAGAGTGATTGAACTTAAAACTAGAAGTACGATGAAGATTTATCTGTCATTTTGAGAAATGTGGAGATAAGGTAAAATTCCTGCTTGACAGATTGAACACATCTACCTCTTCTCTAGAAAACAATTAAGCAATCTCCTCCAGGTAAGATTTACAACCTCAAAAACTTAACCGGAATCAGTCCAGTGTCAGTAGGTACTGTTTGGTTTTGTATCTAACTTCAATAATAACTTAATTTAAAAAAAAAAAGAAGAAGAAGAATTTCCTTATCATACATCCCTTTGTTTCTATTTATATGTATAGCTCTCTATCTACTTATCTATCTAAGGAATATTTATTTCCTGCTACTCTGCTGGAAGCAGGAGGGGCATCCACTTCCAAAATGGCTTGCTTCCGGAAACTCTGTACGAACAGTGCTCAGGCTGTTCAGTCATAGGGTCGCTATGAGTCGTCTACGACTCGACGGCATTAAACAACAACAACAAACTATATTTACATCATACGTGTAATTAACATCAAGCCAAAATTAAACCATAGCTGACCTTCCAGTGGTTTTCAAAACTTATAAATCACATGGGAAGAAATTGCCCATATTTGTCTACTGTAGCAGTTGTTTGTTGTTGTTGATAATTACCTTTGAGTCGAGCATGACTCATAGCAACCCTATGAACAAAAGGCCTGAAGCCATTCTAAAGTCCAGAGTTTCCAGAAGCATGTTGATTAAAAATAGTGGACTTTAGTCTCCTCCTTGTGGGTTGGCAGAACAGTTCCTTACCATCTAGACCACAATAACTGCCTTAATTTTAGATAGATGGCGATGTAGATATTATATATGTAAATACAAAATATCAGTGCATCTGATCCAACTTAGGTTCTTCTTAATTGCTTTCTGTTCATTTGAAAGCTGAGTAATGAATAAGGATGCCAGAAGAATTGATGTCTTTGAGCTGTGGGGCTGGATAAGAGTATTGGATATGTCATGGACTGCTAAGAACAGACATGTCTGTCTTAGAGAGATTGAAATCAATTTGCTTCTTGAAGGCAAGAATTTTGAAACTCCACCTCTCATACTCTTGCTGGGAGGGAACACTCCTTGGAGCTAGACATCAGGTTGGAAAGGTAGAGAGAGGGTCAGCACAAGAGACAAAGACCCTGGATGAGATGGAATGACTCAGTGATTGTGGAAATGGGGGGTAACTGTGTTAGAGATGGTGCGGTAGGCTCAGTATATGACAAGGTTTAGAGCCATTGTTCATAGGTTTGCTATGAGTCATCGTTTACTCAATGGCGCATAACAATATCAAAACATATATGAGCTACATTTTGAATTTTTAGAGCTATGTTTACAATAGGACACTTAAAAACAATATAATGAAGACCAAAATTTCATCTCTCAATCTGTTGTTATATCAATAATTATGTGTTATTGGTTTTATGCCTGCGACTTTGTATGTTGTTCTTTTTGATTGCCTCCAAGTTGAGCACGACTCATAGAGACCCTGTGAACAAAAGGCCTGAAGCCTTTCTATAACTATTGACATTTAACAAAGTTTATAGATTCCAGAGGCATATTGTTTAGGAAGTGGATGCCACTCCTGCTTGCACAGTAAAAACAAAACAAAACAAAAACCCCATAAAAATATTTTTCTGTGTTTTGGGTTTTTTTTTTTTTTAATTTGATATTTTGGGATTTGTTTGTTGGTTTTTTTGTAGCCAAGTTCCATCTGACATCAGTAATGGTATCCTTATTGCCACATCAATTTAAAATCCAACCTTGGACTTCTGACAGTTCACAGTCAATGTACTTTTCTAGCTTCTTCGGGTAATATTCAGCAATTTTTTGCTTGCAAGTGATATTAATTTATTATTCAATATATTTTACATTCTTGTTCATATGTTGTTTCATGAAATTCTTCTGTGTCTTCCAATTCCTTTCGATACAGTGACTCGGAATATTCTTTCCATCTTCTTTTAATACTTCCTGGATCATTTAATATTCTGCCTAAAGCATCCTTGATTATAACAACTAGAGGTTTGAATTTGTTCTTCAGTTCCTTGAGCTTAAGAAATGCTGAAAGAGTTCAGCCCTTTTGATTTTCTGACTCCAACTCCTTGCACATTTCATTGTAATATTTGTTTTGTCACCCCGTGCTGCCTTTTGATGTCTTATATTCAACTCTTTAGTGTCTTGAATTCTTCCTTGTGCTTTGGCTTTGAAAGAAGTTCAGGCTGCTTTGAAGGAAATAACAAAAAATAAGGCCCCAGGAATAGATGGTAATTGACATATTGCAGCTAACAGATGCTGCCCTGGATGTGCTCACCAAGTTGTGCCAAGAAATCTGGAGAACAACCACTTAGCCTAGTGACTGGAAGAGGTCTATATTTGTTCCCATACCAAAGAAAGGTGACCCAACAAAGTATGGAAACTGTAGAGCAATCTCATTGATTTCACATGCAAGCAAGATTCTACTGAAGATTATGAAAAAATGACTGGAACATTAGCAGAGAATTGCCAGAGTCCATGCTGGGTTTAGAAGGGGTAGTGGTACTCAGGGTATTGTAGCTGATGTTAGATGGAACTTAGCTGAAAGCAAGGAATACCAGAAGAATGTCTATCTGTGTTTCATTGACTATGCAAAGGTATTTGACTGTGTGGATCATAACAAACTGTGGCTGACTCTGAGAAGAATGGGAATCCCAAAACACTTGATTGTTTTAATGTGAAACCTATACTTAGACAAGGAGGCAGTCATCAGAACAGAGCAAGGGAACACTGCATGGCTCAAAATTGGGAAGGGCGTACACCAGGGATGCATCCTATCTTCACACCTTTTCAACCTGTATGCAGAACAGATTATGTGGGAGGCCGGGCTCTATGAGGAGAAATGTGGGGTCAAGATTGGTGGACGGTCTATCAACAATCTGCGTTATGCAGATGACCCAACCTTACTTGCTAAAACTGAGGAGGACCTGAAGTGCTTGCTACAGAGGGTCAAGGACTGCAGTCTCCAATATGGATTGAGGCTCAATGTCAACAAGACAAAGATTTTCACCACTGGACCAATTAGAAGCATCAGGATTGATGGTGAAAAGATTGAGATTGTTCACAGCTTTAGTTTGCTTGGCTCCACAGTCAACACTCTTGGCACCATTAGCCAGGAAATTAAAAGGTGCATTGCTATGGGAAAGTCTGCTGCTATGGACCTCTCTAAAGTACTGAAGAACAATGGTGTCTCTCTGGAGACTAAGGTGCTTCTGATACAGGCCATGGTTTTTGCAATCACTTGTTATGTACATCAGTGACCTGGACAATGACCAAGGAGGATAGAAGGACAATTGGTGCCTTTGAGCTATGGTGCTGGAAGAGGAGTATTGAGGGTACCATCGACTACTAGGAAAACAAACAGATTCATCCTGGAAAGGGTTAAACTGGGTGGCTGCTTGGAGGCAAGGATTCTGAGGCTCCATCTAATATACTTTGGACATGTTGTAAGAAAAGACCAGTCCTTGGAGAAGGACACCATGCTTTGTATGGTGGAGGGACAGCGCAGGAGGGGAAGGCCCTCTATGAGGTGGATTGTTTCAGTGACTGGGTTAATTGGGATGGGTGTGTCAGAGACAGTGCGAGTGGCACAGGACAGAGAAGAGTTTAGGGCTGCTGTACATAGGGTCACTATGAGTCGCAAGCTACTCGACAGCACATAACAACAACAACATTCTACATTCTATGGCATAAACTTTCTTAGGTATGGGAATAGTTATGCATTTCTTCCAGTCAATTGACCAGGTAGCCATCTTCCAAATATCCTTGCACAGTCTGTTGAACACATCTGGATCTGCATCTGTTAATTAAAGCATGTCAACTGGCATTCCATTGACTGTAGTGTTTCAAATGCCAACAGGATCACATCTTGTGAACACATTTTAGCAGTGTTTCCAAATCAACATAGGATAGGAAGTAGGATTACCCATCTCTACTTCTGCAATAACATGTTTTTGAAAAAAAAAAACTATGAACAATAGCAGAACATAGGTAGATAGAATATTAGATGTTGAAAACAGATTTGAAGTTTCTCAAAATGAAGAGAAACAATTACAAATATCCATTAATGAATGGAGCTTTTAATGTATGAAGTATGAATTTAAGACAACTGGAAGAAGGTGTAAAAAATGAAATTAAACACATCAAAATCAGTATTCTAAGCATTAGGCATTCATGAGGTAATGGACTGGCATTAGCCACTTTGAATCAAACAATCACATGGTAAAATGAATTATTGGGGAAGAATTGAGTTGTATTTACAGTTAAAAAGCATTGCAAGATATATTCTGAAGTATAATACAGAGAATGATAGGATATTATCCATAGCTGTACAAGGAAAACTTGAAAATATGAGTATTTAATTATATATATTTTTATAAATAAAATATGATTATTTATTATATATGTTTATATCACTAAAACCAGATACAGGTGACATTGCATATCAGTAATTTTTTTTGTTAGTTCCATCATTTTGTATCAAAATCCAATGAATATAATGTTTTGAAGGCCAATTTGTTTAGATTCATCCTAATTCAGCAGCTATCTAAGTCTATCTCTTTGGTATTCTTACTTCTCCCCGTGTTGTACTGTGAAAGTTGCACTGACTTCTATAACTCTTTTCATGGAATTACATTTTAGAACCAATTTTCTTTTTTTTTAATCTTCAAATTCAGTAAAGTATAGCAATGGGTAACACTATAATATGCACTTTTTCTTCAGTACAATAGAATGTTCCAGCACAATTCAAGTCTTTCCTTTATCTGTTTTTACTCTCCCTACACAAACCTATTTCTTACCCTGGACATCTTCATATTAAACAAACTGCTACTATTTTTGAAGCCCCATTCATTTCTGCAAAAGAGGTAAGAGTTTTCCAGTGTGTCCATCTCTCATCTCAGTCCCACCACGTAGATCTACTATATATTTGCCTGTAGCATGAATCTTCTATTCTGGACCCTGAGGGTTTGCTACCATTGTGTCATATTCTTTTTTGTCATAAAGATAATGGTTATTTTAATAATTAGAAAAAATATTTTGCCAAAGTGAAAAATGGTGTCTCTATTAATACTTGCACTTTGAAACTGGTATAAATTCTGATACTTTCTAGTTTTACCAAAAGAAGCAACAAAGGTTTTCATTTTGAAGTGAATCTTATTTTGGCCTGAGTTACTTTCAATTAGCTTTGTCTTTACATCATGAGAAACTGCTTCTGTTCAGCAGAGTTCTTTGTTTACTTGGCTATTCAGACCATATTTCCACAGAAAAACTAATTTGCTACCCAATTACCTATTTGTTACATTAGAGTTTACTAGGGTATTAAATAAATTTTCCTATATTTGAGTTATTATCTAGTAAAATATGGTAAAAGTTTTGTTCAAAATTAAGTCAAAGTCGTTGCCATCAAATTACAACCAACTCATAATTGACTATCCAGAAGATTTCTGGAGCACCAAGTTCAGTGGAGGATATAGTCCATCTTGGTGGACTCTAACAGAAAGAGAGACATGGCCTTCAATAGACATTATTCTCTTATAAAAACTTTCATATTTTTATTTAACCATGAATGCATATACCATTTAAGATATTTTATCTCTTAAAAGAGGAAAATGTGCTTTCCAGTTGCTCTTAAGTTACGTAGTATTTTTCAAAATTGTTTGCTCCTGAGAGCTGCATAGTATTCCATTGTGGGAATGTATCTTCATTTCTCCAACCATTCAACTGTGGTTGGCAATTTGGGCTGTTTCCTTGTTCTTGTGATGGTGAATAATGCTCCTATGAACACGGATGTACAAATCTTAGTTTGTGTCTCAGTTTTAATTTTTTTAGGGTATTTTCCTAGTAGTGGAATAGCTAGGTCATACAGAATTTCTATGTTCAACTTTTTTTAGGAAATGCCAAACTGTCTTCCAAAGTGATTGCACCAATCTACAATCCTACCAACAGTGCATGAGAGTTCCCACCTCTCTACATCCTCTCCACCATTAATTGCTTGCTGATTTACTAAATTTTTCCATTGCTTATGGAGTAAGATTGTAAGACCATTATTGTAAAAGTAGAAGGATAACTAATAAAACATATATGAAGAACCAAGGGAAGAAGGGGTAGAAGTAGAGGGGTGAGGATGAGTATGGGCAAAACCACAGGGTTACAAAATTTGGTGGAGGGAGAGAAGGAGTGAAGAAAATAGGAAGTATAGGGATGAAAAGAGAGGGTAATGATGGGCAAGGTCTAATGTTCATTAATTTTATAGAACATAATGCATGGGAATGATTGAATGAAGCGTAATATGAATGAAGAATAGAGCAAAATAAAATGTATATGAACTTTGTAAGCAAATCAATGTAAAATTAAAAAAAAAAAAAAAGGAAAACAAGGCGACTGAGACAGAGAAGCCTTGATAGCTCAGTAGTTAATTATTTGACTACTTATTTACAGGTCAGCAGTTTGAACACACTGACAGCTCAATAATAGAATGGCTAAGACTTGGAACAGCTACAAACAAGGAATTTTATTTCTTGACTATTATTTGGAAGGTGTAAGGATCAAGTTTTTGGACTTTAGCTTTCTTTTACTATGTGGTAAAATAGATTCTACATTATGAATCCGAATTGTACTTTCTCCTTCGGAATGCTGTTACCCAATGGTAATTCTGTGAATTGGAAAAAAAACAAACAACAAACCTACAAAACAATCACACCAAATCCAAAAAAATCCACCATATTTATTGTGAATGTGCATTATATCTTTATTCATGTGAAATCCTTCAATACCAATATAGAAATACAATACACTGTTTTAGGAACAACATCTATTAAAAGATAAGAGCATACTAACTCAAAAGATTATTGGTATCAGGTTGTAAACAATGCTTAGCTGACCCCCCCATTAAATTTTTGAGGTGTTAAATCACAGAGAAAGCTCTGGTGGCAAAGTGCTAAAGAGTTCTACTGCCAGCCACCAGGCATGAGGTTTGAATCCACCAGCTGCTTCAACAGAAAAGGATGGGAAACCTCCTCCCATTTGATTTACAATCTCTGAAAATCCACTGGAGAGTCAGCTATGAAACAGTTCCAACTAACTGTACAGTATATGACAACAACCATCTTTCTTCTAAGTAGCTACTCTTAAATTTAAAATTCCCAAGAGATGTTGCTTTTGGTTTAGCAAGGCAAATCCTTATTAAAAAAATGCCACAGAGAGCTCCCAGATCATTATAAAACAGGCATAATTATTCTACAATATTGAATTGTTGTTGCTGTTGTTATGTGCTGTTGAGTCACTTGTGACTCATAGAGACCCTATTTAAAACAGCCCTAAACTCTGCTGTGTCCTGTGCCAATCACAGTCTCTGACATGCCAATCCCGATTATCCCAGTCACTGAATCAATCCACCTCAGGTGCTGTCCCTCCACCCTCCCAAGCATGATGACCTTCTCCAAGGACCGGTCTCTCCTCACAACATGTCCAAAGTATGTTAGACAGAGTCTCAGAATCCTTGCCTCCAAGGAGCCACCCGGTTTAACAATTTCCAGGATGAATAGGTTTGTTTTCCTAGCAGTCCATGGTACATTCAATACTCTTCTCCAGCACCACAGCTCAAAGGCATCAATTCTCTTTCTATCCTCCTTGGTCATTGTTCAACTCTCTGATGCATAACAAGTGATTGCGAAGACCATGGCTTGTATCAGATCAGATGCACCTTAGTCTCCAGAGAGACACCATTGCTCTTCAGTACTTTGGAGAGATCCCTAACAGCAAACTTTCCCATGGCAATGCGCCTTTTAATTTCCTGGCTACTGGTGCCAAGAGTGATGACTGTGGAGCCAACCAAGCAAACTAAAGCTGTGAACAATCTCAATCTCTTCACCATCCATCCTGATGCTGCCAATTAGTCCAGTGGTGAGAATCTTTGTCTTCTTGACATTGAACTTCAATCCATATTGGAGGCTGCAGTCCTTGACCCTCTGCAGCAGGTGCTTCAGGTCCTCTTCAGGATCAGCAAGCAGGCGTGGGTCATCTGCATAATGCAGACTTTTGATATATGTTCCACCAATCTTGACCCTACATTTCTCCTCATAGAGCCTAGCCTCTCGGATAATCTGTTCTGTATACAGGTTGAAAAGTTATGGAGATAGGATGCATCCTTGGCATACGCCCTTACCAATTTTGAACCATGCAGTGTTTCCTTGCTCTCTTCTGATGACTGCCTCCTGGTCAAAATATAGGTTTCACATTAGAACGATCAAGTGTTCCAGGATTCCCGTTCTTCTCAGAATCAGCCACAGTTTGTTATGCTCCACACAGTCAAATGCCTTTGCATAGTCAATGAAACGCAGATATAGATTTCTCTGGTATTCTCTGCTTTCAGCTAAGATCCATCTAACATCAGCTACAATATCCCTAGTACCACGACCCCTTCTAAACACAGCCTGGACTTCTGGCAGTTCACTGCTAATATGCTGTTCCAGTCGTTTTTGGATAATCTTCATTAGAATCTTGCTTTCATGTGAAATCAATGAGATTGTTCTATAGTTTCCACACTCTGTTGGGTTACCTTTTTTGGAGATGGGAACAAATGTAGATCTCTTCCGGTCAGTTGGCTAAGTAGTTGTTCTCCAGATTTCTTGGCACAACTTGGTGAGCACGTCCAGGGCAGCATCTGTTAGCTGAAATACGTCAACTGGTATACCATCTATTCCTGGGGCCTTATTTTTTGCCATTTCCTTCAGAGCAGCCTGAACTTCTTCTTTCATCACCGTAGCTCTTGCTCATATGTTGTTTCATGAAATTCTTCTGTGTCTGCCAATTCCTTTCGGTACAGTGATTCAGTATATTCTTTCCATCTTTTTTAACACTGCCTGAATAATTGAATTAGTGGAAGTATATTTTAAAAGAAGGTATTTTGAATTACATGATTTTAATATAATGTTTTAAGTTCTTGAGTTTGTTTATTTATTCACACATTAATGTACAATATAAGTGCTCTGGTAGCCTAGTGGGTTAAGCATTGAGCTGCCAGTGCAAATATAGGTGATTCAAATTCTCTAGCTGCTCTGTGGGAGAAAGAAAATCAATCTCCATTCATGAGATTTATAGCTTTTGAAAATCCTCTGGATGGTCAACAATGAGTTGGTTCTGATTCCATGGCAATGACTACTGTTGTTGTCATGTGCCACTAAGTCCACTATTACTCGTAGTGACCCTATGAATGAGGTCTCTAAACCTGACTTGCTTAATTGTGAGCCAACTCTCTGTTTCTGACACATCTGATGCTATTGTCATACCCATCATGTCAATCTATCTCATCCATGTCTTCCACTTCTGCCCTGACCCTCTAACCTTACACACATGAAGTACTTGTCCTTCCAGACACATACTCAAAGTATGAGAGAAAAAGCTTCAAAATCTTTGCCTACAAGGAGCAAACTGTTTTCACTATATCCAGAACAGATGTTTGTTCTTTTGATAGAGTACTCTTCTCAAGCACTACACCTCAAAGACATCAATTCTTCTTCTGTCATCCTTATTCATTTTCGGCCTCTCAGATACATAGCAAGGACTTGAGAAGATCAGGTCTAGATTCAGTGCACCTTAATCTCTAAAATTACATAATTTCTCTTTAGGACTCTCAAGAGATATTTGACAGTAGATTTTCCCCAATGAAAATAATCTTTTGATTTCCTGAAATCTGGAAAGTTGGTTATGGATCCAACAAAAATGAAATAATTAACAACCCCAGACTTTTCTTCTTCTATCATGATACTACATATTTGTCTAGTAGTGAAGATCTTCATTTTCTTGTAGTTGAGATTCAATCCATATTGAAAATCTTTGACTTTCTGCAGTAATTACTTCCATTTCTGCTAGCAATGTTGTCATGCTTTTGATGAGTCTTTCTCCAATCCTGATGGTACATTCAATGGAGTTCAAGCTTCTCTGAAAGAATTAGGGGAGGGGGAAGGACCCAGGAATTGACAGCATACTGATTGATATAGTTCAACAAACAGATGCTGCCTTCGATGTGCTCACTAAGTTGTGCTAGGAAATCTGTAGGACAACAACCTGGCCAACTGACAGGAAGAGATCAATATTTCTACCCATTCCAAAGAAAGGTGTTTTGACAGAGTGTGTAAATGGACTTGGTGAGAGAAATGAAGCTGGAGATACAATGATTGAGTTTTGCACAATGACCTATTCATTGCAAATATGTTTTATAAGAAACATAAACGCAGGTTATACACATGGATTTCACCTGATGGTATGCATAGGAATCAGATTGATTACATCTGTGGGAAAAATAATGTTAAAGAAGCTCAATATCAGCTGCGAAAACAAGGCCAGGAGCTGATTGTGGAACAGACCACCAACTACTCATATGCAAGTTCAAGTTGAAGCTGAGGAAAATTAAACTGAATCCACAGGAACCAAAATATGGCTTTGAGTTCATGCCACCTGAATTTCAGAATCATCTCAGGAACAGGCTTGAAGCCTTGAACACTAATGAGCGAAGACCTAATGAGTTGTGGGAGGATGTCAACTGTATCATCCAGGAAGAGTATAAACGGTCATTACAAAGACAGAAGAGGAAGAAAAGACCAAAATGGATGTCAGAAGAAACTCTGAAGATTGCACTGGATCGCAGAGAAGCCAAAGCAAAAGTAAGAATTCAAGATACTAAAGAGCTGAACAGAAGATTTCAAAGGCAGCACGGGATGACAAAGCAAAATATTACAACGAAATGTGCAAGGAGCTGTAGTCAGAAAATCTAAAAGGCCGAACTTGCTCAGCATTTCTTAAGTTCAAGGAACTGAAGAACAAATTTGAACCTTGAGTTGCTATAATCAAGGATGCTTGATCCAGGAAGTATTAAAAGAAGATGAAAGAATATATTGAGTCATTGTATTGAAAGGAATTGGCACATACAGAAGAATTTAATGAAATAACATATGAGCAAGAGCCTATGGTGATGAAAGAAGAAGTTAAAGCTGCTTTGAAGGAAATAGCAAAAAATAAGGCCCCAGGAATAGATGGTATACCAAAGGAAGTATTTCAGCTAACAGATGCTGCCCTGGATGTGCTCACCAAGTTGTGCCAAGAAATCTGGAGGACAACCACTTTGCCAACTGACTGGATCAGATCTATATTTGTTCCCATTCCAGAGAAGGGTGACCCAACAGAGTGTGGAAACTATGGAACAATCTCATTAAGTTCACATGCAAGCAAGATTCTACTAAAGATTATCCAAAGATGACTGAACAGCACGTCAGCAGAGAATTGCCAGAAGTCCAGGCTGGGTTTAGAAGGGGTTGTGGTCCTAGGGATATTGTAGGTAATGTTAGGTGGATCTTAGCTGAAAGCAGGGAATACCAGAAGAAGGTCCATCTTTGTTTCATTGATTATGCAAAGGTGTTTGACTGTGTGGATCATAACAAACTGCGGCTGACTCTGAGAAAATGGGAATCCCAGAACACTTGATCGTGCTAATACGAAAGCTATACATGGACCAAGAAGCAGTCATGAGAACAGAGCAAGGAAACACTGCATGGTTCAAAATTGGGAAAGGCGTATGCCAGGGATGTGTCCTATCTCCATACCTTTTTAACCTGTATGCAGAACAGATTATCCGAGAGGCTGGGCTTTATGAGGAGAAATGTGGTATCAGGATTGGTGGAAGATCTTTTAACAATCTGCTTTATGCAGATGATACAACCCTGCTTGCTGAAACTGAGGAGGACCTGATGTGCTTGCTGCGGAGGGTCAAGGACTGCAGCCTTCAGTATGGACTGAGGCTCAATGTCAAGAAGACAAAGATTCTCACCACTGGACCAATTGGCAGCATCAGGATGGATGGTGAAGAGAATCTGCTCGGCTCCACAGACAACGCTCTTGGCACCAGTAGCCAGGAAATTAAAAGGCATATTGCTATGGGAAAGTCTGCTGTTGGAGACCTCTCCAGGGTATTGAAGAACAATGGTGTCTCTCTGGAGACTAAGGTGAGTCTGATACAGGTCATAGTATTTGCAATCACTTGTTATGCATCAGCAATTTGGACAATGACTAGGGAGGATAGAAGGAGAATTGATGCCTTTGAGCTGTGGTCCTGGAGAAGAGTATTGAATGTACCGTGGACTGCCAAGAAAACAAACAGATTTATCCTAGAGAGGGTTAAACCAGGCTGATCCTTTGAGACAAGGATTCTGGGTCTTCATCTGACATACTTTAGACATGTTGTAAGGAGGGAGAGGCTTGGGAGCATGGAGGGATCACCCAGGAGGGGAAGACCCTCTATGAGGTGGATTGATTCAGTGACTGGGATATTTAGGATGAGTGTGTCGGAGGCAGTGCGACTGGCACAGGACAGAGCAGAGTTTAGGGCTGTTGTACATATGTTCTCTATGAGTTTCAAGTGACTCAAAGGCATATAACAACAACAACATCATTGATATCATATGCAACGAAGATTCTGCTGAAGTTTATCCGAAAATGACCAGAAAAGCACATCAATAGAGAATTGCCTGAAATGCAGGCTGGATTTAGAAGAGGCTATACTACTAGGGGTATTGATCATGATCAGTCCTTGTTATGCTTGGGAGGGTGGAGGGACAGCGCAGGAGAGGAAGACCCTCGATGAGCCTGATTCAGACACTGGGGTAATGAGCATAGGTATGTTGGAGACAATAAGATTGGGAAGGGATAGAGAAGAGTATAGGGCTGTTGTACATAGGGTCACTATGAGTCACAGGCGAATCGATGGCACATAACAAGAACAACAACAGCATCAACCCATATCAAAGGGACCCTTGTGGTTCAATGGGTAAAACTTTTGGCTTCTAACCAAATGGTCAGTGCTTCAAATTAACCAAGTGCTCTGTGAAAGAAAGATATCAAGGTAAGAAAGAAGCCTGAAAATGTTTATAGTCTTGAAAGTCCTATAAACTCTGTCTAATGGGGTCACTAGGAGTTAGGATCAACTCAAAATCAGTGGGTTTTTAATTTCATTTTTCCCATTCTAGTTAACTAATTGCACTCTGATAGTTTAGTGCTGGGGAGTTGTGCTGCCAACTCAAAGATATGTGGTTCAAGTTCACCAGCTGCTCTTCAAAAGAAAGATGAACAATCACCTCTATTGAGATTTATAGCCTCTCAAAACTGCCAGAAGGTTAGCTATGAGTTGATTCTGTCTGGTCTACAACAATGACAGTTAACAAACTACATGTCTCCCTTGTAAAGAAATGTATTCATTTGCTTCTCATACTCCAGAATCTGTTTCAATAAAAATGGCATGTTCTAACAAAAATAATCAGTTCTGCCACATTTGGAAAAATATATATACATGCATGTTAATAGTCTAAAAAAATTCTTTTGGAATGGAGTGGTGAAAATCCTGATAACTACATCTGTGCAGAGAATGGTTGGGAAATGAAAAGGCAAATTTCAGTAGTTTGATTTATTTTATGTATTTATTTATAATAAATATTCCATGTATGCCTTTGATGGTTGTGCCTCAACATAAGAAAAGTTTTAAAATATATATAATATATAATATTTTCTTCCAGCTAAGGTAAGATTATTTTAGTGAAATTATAGGTATATAATTGGTGATTATGATATTTCATTTCAGAGATCAATCTTCTTTACAACTGTTCCTTGATAAACATACGCATGTACACTGCAAAGAAAAAATATCCTCTCTTTCAATTTCCCTGTGTCTCCAACAAAGCAAAGTTGATTATTTTGGTATTTGCTCAGTGGAGTGTCTTACTCACCTTTTAAGTCTTTGAGAATCATAACTTTAAATTAAACTTCCAACTGAAAAGCACTTCTAAACTTTGCTTAGGTGTATAAATTATTCATTCTTAAATTGAGTTGAAAAGTTATCTGTATGGATATCATGCCTACTTTACAATGGTTTTGGACCAATATAGCCTAGGTAAATTTTAGCAGTGATTTTATAATTTCAAAGCTCAAACAAAATTGGGGGAAAAAATAAATTTGGCTTTCTCTTCTTCCATCTTCTTCTCATACCACTGGCCTTTTCCTTAAGCTATACTTTCAGCTTCATTTACAATTTTACTCTTCCTAAAAAGAATGAAAAGTTGATGCTCTGATTTTAAGCACCCACATATCTTTATGAAGAAGATTTCCTTTTTGAACAAGAGGATCAAAGAACACATCCAACTTATGATTCAATTTAACCATTACCAGCTATAGTTTCTATCAAGTCAATTCTGACTTATGGCAATTCTATAAGTCTCAAAGTAGAATTGGTGGATATTTCCCCCAGACTTTTCTTCCAAGCCATGTCTGAATGATTTTAAACCTCCAATATGTGGTTTAGCAGCATAGCATATTTGCATAACCTGACATAACATGTAACATTTTGTTTTTGTTAGTTGGCTTCAGCTAGGAGATTAAAAGAAGAATTGCATTGGGAATGTCTGCTATTAGAGACTGCTCCAAAGTACTGAAGAGCAATGATGTCGGTCTGGAGACTAAGGTGCATCTGATCTAGGCCATAGTCTTTGCAATTACTTACCATGCATCAGAAAGCTGGATAATGATAGAAAAAGAATTGATGCCTTTGAGCTGTGAATATACCATGGACTTCTGGAAGAACAAACAAGACCAGTCTTCTCCTTTGAGGCAAGGATTCTGTAGCTTCGTTTGACATACTTTGGACATGCTGCAAAGAGGAACCAGTCCTTGAAGAAGGAAATCATGCACGGGAGGCTAGAAGGACAGCACAAGAAGGGAAGACACTCTATGAGTTGGACTGGTTCCATGACTGGGGTAATGGGGGTAGATATTTCAGAAACAATAAAATTGACATGGGACAGAGCAGGGTTTGGGGCTGTTGTACATAGGACATATGACAACAACAGGGAAGATGAGGTCTTTTGCTGTGAATTTAGGGCTGTTAATTATGGGTTTGAGCTTTTAGGCCCAGAGCCTTATCAGGATCCATTGTATGGTCTGCAGTGAAATGCTCTGCCACTGAGCTGTCTGGTCTGGTCTTTGATCTGTTTTAGATGTTATCAGGTTTTTCAAGGAGTGATTAGGCCTGGGGCAACCACTACATTCTTCTTCCAGATGTAGTTACTATCAAGATAGTTGAATGCCTTAACTTCTTATGGAAAAAACAGGAGCACACTAAACTGCACAGAGATATTTGACATATCAAAAATAAGCATTATGTTGTCTCTCCAGAGGTATGTGTACTGGCAGAGAATAAACTAAAAAAATGCTACCTCGCTCCTCTTAGAATATAAAGGTTCAAAGTTTAGAGAGCAAGACTTCCATAAAGATTTAATGAGAAAAGGGTTGATTATTTTGCCTGTAATATTGTCAAGCCACCTGGTTTATAGTCCCAATATATTTCATAGAGAAAGTCCATTACTTTGTAGGAAAGCCTATATTTTTAAAAGTCAATTAATTTCTCTCTTTTAAAGCCCCTTAGTCGCAGTAATTACTTTTTTAGGAAAGAGTAGCACGTAAGTAAGAAAATACCATTAAACAAGAAAATAGTGAAAATGTAGTCATATTTGAAAGTAAATATTTGGAAAATTTTAATAGGATAGAGTGTTGATGCATTCTATGAAAACAGGAAAATACTTGAATATAAATATTAAAACTAAAATTGTATATATATATGCAAATACATATGTATGTATATATATATATAGATGATAGATATAATAGATAGATAGATAGATAGATAGATAGATAGATAGATAGATAGATAGATAGAATGAACATAGAACACACACATCAAGAACTGGACAGAATTGTACCAGAGTCCAGAACTCACGTAGGTGAATTTAGCAATCAGGACCTGGTGGGTGAGTCTTTGTATTTAAGTTAGTTCAATTGGGGCTTGCCTGAGATTGTCTCCAGCTTGGACCAGTTGGATTCTGGAGGGTATTTGTTATTTACTTGAAAACTGGGTGTAAATTGTTCAGGCATTTTTAATTTTTTTAATAATCAAGTGTAAGTTGATTGGCTGTTTGACACTTAACCACACTTAACAACAACATTACTGTAGTTTTAAAAACAGTATGACTGACATGAGGATGACAAAGCTTGACCTTCACTAACACCACAAAAGGAAAGAGTTCCCAACAATAACATAAAAAATAGAAAGCTATTTTGGGGATGGCAAATGTACTTCCATACTTCTGTCCATTTTAACAATAAATATGCCTGCATGGTTTTGCTTCCCCATTACTAGATTCACTAATATACTGCAATGGTCAAACAGAATTTACTGATGGTATTTATGATTGTGGGACTTACTAAATAAAAAAGCAGTTTATAATTCTCTTTGGAACCACTCAGGATACAATTTTTCTATCAGGATAGATCCATCTCAGGCTTACATTTAGGTAGGCCACTCTCTATCCTTCAATTTAAGACTTGGTGCTGGTGTTACAAAACTCTTTTCATTCTTTTAAACATGTGAGCCTCCCCCCCCCCCTTCCTACTCGATCAGTACAGTTCTGTCTCAGAGTGCTTAGTTTTTTACCAACACTGTGACTTTGCAAAATCTGCTACTGCTGGGCTAGCCTCTACGAGGATCTCTCCCAGGTATATATGACTCAAAAGCCCATTTTCAATCTGTCCTTTTTATTGTTTGATAGTAGCAAGATTTCTCTTTTTTTTGCCTCCAAACATGTTCAGTTTAAATGTGGCAAGATGGCAAATTTGATCAATTCTTTCATTAGTTGACTACACATTCTATTAACTTAGTTTTACCTGAAAGTATCCCATATTGGTGTAATCTTAATCTTACTTAGCTACTAAACAAGAAAACAAATTATGGATAACAATGAGAAGAATGAAAATATCAGAACACTTAATTAGGCTCATTGAAACCTGCAGCTACACCCTGAACCTATTGTCTGAATAGAATAAGGGAACATTGCATTTTTTTAATATCACGGAAAGGTGTGTATCAAAGTTATACCCTTTCTCTGCACCTATTCAATTTATAAACCGAGCAAATCATTTAAGCTGGACTACATGAAGATGAATGTGGTGTCAAGACTGGAGAAAGACTCAGCAACAACCTGAATTATTCACATGATGCAACTTTGCTTTAAGTCAAAAGGACTTATAATATTTGCTACAAAAGAGCAAAGACAATGGTCTTCAATATGAATGAAATTTTAACATCAAGAAAAGAAATATCTTAGTGACTGGGTCAATAGGCAATATCATGATAGATGGATAAAAGATTGAGGTTGTTGATGATTTCATTTTACTTGCATCTCCAATTAACTTGCATGAAACCAGCAGTCAAGAAATATAGAGACATATTGCATTGGTAAAGTTTGCTATCAATGATTTATCCAAAGTGTTATAGAACTATGTAAATCAATTTAAAAACTAAAGTGCACTTGATACAAGCCATGCTTTTTTAAATTACTTGCAATATGTCTGGAAGTCAGACAATGACTACAGATGGGAGAATAATTGATTCTTCCTTTTAAATAACAAATGATTTCCAGGCTATGGAAAGAATCTTATTCACTGTTAGAGGGAATATAAAATAGTACAATCACTGCATGAGACAGTCTGATGCTTTCTCAAAAACTTGGAAATAGAAATACCATTTAATCCAGAAATTTCACTATTGAGTATATACCCTGAAGAAAACAGCTGTGACTCAAACAGATGTATGCACACTCATATTTATTGCTTTGTTATCCACAATAGCAAAGAGATGGAAGCATCCCAACCATCCATCAACAAACAAATGGATAATAATAATAATAATAATAATAATAATAATAATAAAAATAATAATAAACCAACCCAAAAACTGTGGTACATTCACACAACAGAATATTGCACAACATTGAAAAACAATGAATTAGTAAGATGTTATACAGCATGGGTGAGCCTGAAGGACATTATGCTGAGTGAAATGTCGCAGTCACAAAAGGACAAATGCTGCATAACTCTGGTGTTATTAAATAAGACTGAACTGGAGAAACGGGGAGAACAATAGGAAAAGAATGGATAAATAAGGAACATTGCACTGGAAATATTTAGGGAAGAACAGTCCAAAAGGAATATGTGTCTATGTATTATATGTATGACAACAATTTAAAGCAAGAAGTACATTGCAAAGTGAACTGGGAGAGGGGAGACTGGAGAGGGAGAGAGAGGAAAGAAAATGTACAACAATGAATGAATTAAAATAATAATTGATGCCTTTGAATTACAGTGTTATAGGAGAATACTGAATATACCATTATCTGGAAAAAAAACCAAACAAGTCTATCTTGTGAGGAAATGAAACCAGTTTGCTCCATAGAAGTAAGGATGGTAAAACATTGTCTCACATACTTTGGGAATGTTTTCAGAAGAGGCTCGACCTTAGAAAGGGACATCACACTGAGAAAGGTGGAGGATAAAAAAGGAAGAAAGACTCCCAGCAAGATGAATTGACCCAGTGACTGTAACAATGGGCTTAAGCACATCAGAGATGATGAGAATGGCACAGACTATGGCAAAGTTAAGATCTTTTGTTCATTGAGTCACTACACTACAAATCTTAGTTGACTGTATGTCACCTAACACCAATAACAACAAAATTAGCCATGGTGGAGCTCTGGTGACCTATTGGAAATGAGACTTGTGTTGCCAACATAAAGACAGGAAGTTTGTATCCACCAGCTGCTTCATGGGAGATGAATATAAATCTCATTCTAGACAATTTATAGCCTCAAAAAATCTGATGAAAAGGCAGGGATAAGTAGATTTTTACTTAATGTCTATGTTGGGGTTTTTTGGTTTTTGGTGTTTTGTTTTTTGTTTGTTTGTTTTTTTTTTAAATTTTGAAATATTTCTCCCAGCCACATGGTCAGTATTTAGTTTCTTCCATTCCCTAATTTGGCATACAGTGTGGAAAAGAGTAGAATAGAATAAATAAAAGAAGGCCTGGTGGCCTAGTGGCAAGAAACTGCACTGCAATCCTGAAGGCACATGGTTCGAGGCCATCAGACGCTCAGCAGGAGAAGGATGGGCAGTCTCCTCCTGTGCGATTAACTGCCTCTGAAACTCTGGGCGGTCAGCTATGGATCTGTTTTGACTCTATGATACACAATAACCACAAACAATTTGTCATAGGCTATCACTGGCCTAGACTGTAATGAGTGACACTACTAACTAAAAAACAACTCTTCTTCTGGAAGCTCAAAACCACAAGCAAATCTGCAAGAGAAAGATGGGCAATCTCATCCTTTGAAATGTACAGTCTATAAACCTCTTTTCATTCAACTCTGAGTTGGTTCTGACTCAATGAAAATGTTTTAGTAATCAGTGAGTATCAATAAAGGAAATAAGCTCTATGTTCTTATGTTTTATATTTATAATCAGAAAATTCTGACTTATTAGTTTATTTATTTTATTCTACTCTTTATCACATTGCATGCCAGGCACTTAACTAGGCAGTTGAACTTCAAAGACGAATAATAATATTATTGTGGTAAAAAACACTGATGTGAAAACACAACTACATAACAGAACAGATATTATGTAGAGAACGCAACTACATAGATAAAGGATAGTATTAAGGATCTAGAGATGGAAATCCATCCTAAGATGAGAAGGAAGAGGTCATCTTAAGTCTTGATAATGAACACATTAAACTCATATATAAAGTACAGTATTTAAGGTAAGAAGAGTTCATTTATTTTAAACTGCATTTATTTTTAGAAAAGATCTAAGTTCTTACTCTTACATAATGAAATGTCAACAACTTGTTGGATTCATCATGTTATTGCCATATACTCTTTTATTACCTAATATTACAAGCACTTTCTGTCATGAAGCATAAAGTGAGGATAAAATTTTAAACATAAGTATGCTTTCTTCCCTTTTTTTCCCCCTATGTGGAGGTTGTGGTTGTTGTTAAGTGTTGTTGAGTCGTAGGTGACTCATAGCGACCCTATGAACAAAAGACCTGAACACTTGTATGACTTTCATCATTTCTCCAGGTTCATAGAGTTTCCGGAGATGAGCTATTTTGAAAATGGATGCCACTCCAGCAACAACAACAACATAGAGAGAGCTCAGTTGGCCTATTGGACAGAAAGTAATGCTACCAAGCCAAAGGTGGGTGACTCTAATCTGCAGCCCTCAGGCCTGGTTTTAATTGTTTTTGGTCAAGCATTCTTCTAGGTCGTTTAGCCCTGTTCTGTCCACTTGCTGTATAGAGGTAACTCGTGGTTGCTGAGCAGCTCAACACTGCAACACTGATGAGTCAAATTTGATAATGGTTACCCATGGTGGACAGTGTTTGATGAAGCTCCTCGATTAAAAGAAGCTTGAAATCAGAAGTGGCATCCACTTCCAAAATAGCTTGCCTCTGGAAACCCTACGAACCTGGAGAACATGATGAAAGCTATACAAGTGTTCAGGTCTTTTGTTTCATAGGGTCACTATGGGTTGCCTAGGACTCGAGGGCACTTAACAACAACACCACCAACTGGAGGTTATTCCTTCCGTATTTATTTATTGTTCATAGCTTTTTATAACTTTTTATTTTTTTCTGATTTACTTACACATTGCTTATACATTGTTTTTCATATCAGATCTTTAGCATTTTTTATACCTTCCTCTTCTACTCACTTAATTTGATTATCAGGGCTGAGATTTTTGCTTCAAGGGAGTAGTATGCATATTTGTCTCTCTAGATTTGAGTTCTAAGGAGGTAGAACATTTGTGTAATCAATAAAACAAGAAATTTCATAAATCTATTTTTGCAGAAAACAGAGTAGAGAGAATGACTTTTTCTCTGAAACAACTCTGAGGGACTTTATCTCTGAAATAATGGTGAGGATTTTCAGTTATGAAAAAATATAAGAAAGTGAGACTGACCAGGGACAATAACTTCAAAAGTTTAAATCTGAAATTGATTTGATGTTTTAAATTGTCTTGATACATCTTCCTTAGTTATTTTCTTCCAGAAATTTTCATTCTCCAATTTTTAGTTTTGTATTTTCTGTAGTCACTCTAACTGAACTCAGTGTTAAAATCGGACTATTGTGCTTTCGGCTAACCCCAGAACATGGATTAGAAATTTACATGTTATTTCAGTCATGTGAAAGAGAGGATTTTTAACTATCTTACACTTATTTTCAGTTCATGACCATCTTATATATAATAGAATAAAATGGTGTCTGATTCTGATCATCTTTTAGCAATATCCTATTATTGAGAAGTTGTGAAATGTTTTTTTTTGTTTAAGTAATCTTAGTCAAAGTGCACTTCTGAAATCTGTCCACTATGTATGATGCTGTTAATATTTTAAATACTTTTGGCAGATATTAGAGCATCACAATAAAACAAAAATTAGTATTTTATAGCAAGCTTACATAGTCAAAATGAGATATTCCAAAGGGTTTTTCCTAAGATCAAAAGATGAGCAATCTCCTCCTACATGATTTACAAACTCTAAAAATTCCCTAGAGGGTCAGCTATGGGTTGGTTCTGACTCAACAGCAATGACAGCTGAAATTTTACTAAAATAACTTGTAAAGAAAATGTTTCTCCCCACCAGAATAACATCACAAAAGATTATGTCTACTGGGATTTGAAGAAATGTTGTGCAAAGAATCTAGCTTTGATTAATTTAAATTAATGTAATAAAGAACTGGAAAATGGAGAAGAAAAAAAGATTCAACCTTGCTTAATATATATTTTTTTTTGCATGGAAATCATGAGTCTTTCCTCCTCACTATATGGGACTGAAAATACCATGATGACTTATGAAACGGCCAGCAAACACTGGTGCAGCTTGGCATCAATAATTTCACTACTCTAAAAAATTTCAGCAAGGCAATGGGTGTAGGCTTAAACTAAAAATTAAACTACGTTGGGAAGAGTGGGGGACAACTTTGTTCTTGTACAAGTGAATTGGCAACTTGAGATACATATTCAATAATATGACAGACTTCTATCATGGTTGAAGAAATACTGTACTATTTGGAAAATTTAAGAATCAGTTCTCTAAAGGCATTTAGCATCTCACAGAAATAGTTTGGATAAAATTCTTTCTTGAGGCAATAGATAGATTAAATGTCCTTTTGAAATACTTTTCAGATTAATGATTCAATGGTATTTGCTTTTATGTTCAGTATAAAAGTCAGTATTTATATATCAAAACCAGTGGCCTTTAGGTTTTCTTTTTTCTTATTCTATGACTGTTTTATGGTTTATATAGAAAAAAATATTAATTTCCTTAGGCACTGTAATGAGAATTATATAATATTGAGGAATTTAATTTCCTTTTTATCTCTAGTCACTATTGTTTTGGACAGTAGATTGCATATTACAGCCCAAGACTTTTTAAAGAAAAATGTGCAGGAGGTGAAATGTGCTTTGTTCGTATATCGTGATTTAGTGCAACTCTCTTTTTTTCTAGGTAACAGCTTAGAGTCAAGAGTCAGAATGATACCCATTGACTGCCTTAATTTCAACAAATTGGCTGTTGTATTTTACAAAACTTTTGAGAGTCTAGTAGATTTGAGATATGAGACGTTCCTCCATTTGCAATCTTTTAAACTGGAACAATTAATTCTCGATAAAGAAATTAATTTAATCTTAAATTTCATTTGAGGAAACTTATTTCCAAAACATGATTGTCTCTTAAATGGAAAGTTGTCATTTCAGATCCATACAGCTGGATCTATGTGAAAAAGACCTGACAATCTGCTTGTAATCAATAAAGATTACAATCTAGGGCAATTTTTGAGGCCGTTCTACTCTTTCATACGGTACCATTAAATCATAACTAAGTCAAAGTCATCTAACAACAACACAAGTATGCAAATGCACATAAATATTATTAAATTAAATAAAATGACACACTTATAATGTTTAATTTATATTATCTTATAATTACTATTTACTGCTTTGGAGTCAGACCAGCTAAACACTGATCCTGTACAGTGTCCCTGAAACTCTTAAATCACAGGAGTAAGACACTCATCTGTCTTTCATGGAGACTTGAAAAGGCACGGATAACTCTACAAGTGCTGCCTTTTTATAATATAGACATGCATTTCAGAAGCTTTTTTTTATTCCAGATACCAATGAAAAGTTACTGGTTTGAATCCAGCAGCTGTTCCAAAGAATAAAGATGGCTGTTGCAAAAAAATAAAGATGGATAGTTTTCCATCATGCATTTTGCTGCCTTTGAAAACCCACTGAATGTTCAACTATGGGTTGGTTCTTATTCACCAGAGGCTAACATAATGATGATAACTAATCAATCAAAAATTTGTCCTGTCTAAATAGATCAATGTATTTGATATTTGGTTACCAATTGAGTCTTTTTTAGTTGAGAAATGATTTCAAAACAGTAACATAATGCTAATGCTATTTCATTACATTTACTTTTCATAATGGCTGTAATGTTGTTAGGCACCATTCAGTCAATTCAACTCACAGCAGTTCTATGAACCCTGCCCTATACTGTTTCATTCTCACACCTCCACCATTTTCATGCCCATTGCAGCATCTATTGTGCCAGTCCATCTCCTTGAGAGTCCTATTCTTTGTTCTCTACTTTTCCCTTCATATCTTTATTCCAGAAACTCCTGCCACCTGGAAACCTGCTCAGAGCAAGTGAAATTTAGTTTCACCATGCTTGCTTCTGAGAAATACACTCGTTGCACATCTTAAGAGACATATTTGTTTTTTCTATTGTTGTTGTTGTTATGTGCCGTCGAGTCACTTGCAACTCATAGCTTCTCTATGTACAACAGCCCTAAACTCTGATCTGCCCTGTGCCAATTGCACTGCCTCCGATACATCCATCTCAATTACCCCGTCACTGAATCAATCTAACTCATAGAGGGTCTTCCCCTCCTGTGTTGTCCCTCTGCCCTCCCAAGCATGATGTCCCTGTCCAAGAGCCTCTCCCTCCTTACAACATGTACAAAATATGTCAGACAAAGCCTCAGGATCCTTGCCTCCTAGGAGCAGCCTGGTTTAACCTTCTTTAGGATGAATCTGTTTGTTTTCTTGGCAGTCCATGGTACATCAATATTCTTCTCAACCACCATGGTATGTTCACTATTTATTGTCAGAACTACAATTCAAAAATATCAGTTCTTCTTCTTAAACTTTTGCAGACATAAAAAACAATTGAAAATAACATAGATTGTTTCAGGGGCATCTTAGCCTTTAAACTCACATCTTGGCTCTTAGGCACTTTAAATAGATCTCTGAACAGCTTTGCACAATGGAATATACTTTTTCATTTCTTTAATGCTACCATGGCTGTTGAATGTAGAACCAAGTAAATGAAATGATTGATAACTTCAATGATGACACTGTTAGATTAGTATTACTTTTTCCTTTAAATACATGAGCAAAATGAGATAAAGTTCAAGAAATGTTTAGGTACTTTGGTCCAAGGTCATATAGCTTAGAAGTAGTAAAAATGGGGTTTCTATGTAGGTAAAACTGATTCTAAAACATATATTCTCAACTATAATTGTAGACCTGGTTCTGCATTTCAGTCGGAATGGCATTGAAATGAGCTACTTATCATCCCCTTGCTTTAATATTCCTTTATGTTATATAAAGGATTGACATTAGGTCATTCATAATGTGTCTTCCGGTTCAAATATTTTACTGAAACAACGATTGGGGATGTGAATTATTTCTTATATATTCCTTCAGTGTCTCTCTCACTGTAGCAGATTTGAGTTTATAATGCAAAAGTGATAGAATCCATTATATTTCAGCAATTCAAGTCTATCCATCTCTCCTTCAAGGGTCACCATATTCTTTTATTATTTGAAGGAAAGGTGACTTCCTTAAATATGCTGCTGAGCCAGTCCTCTGTATCATAAAATTCTCTGCCCATCATCTTTCTTTACAAAGTTCCCTTTTTCACTTTTTTTAACTTCTATTACTGACAACTATATGAATCTTGTCAGTACCATCCCACCTTCCCCACACACCGCTACCTGTCATAATAACCTCAGTGAAGGATGATGTAGAAGAGATAGATGATAATTCCCTTTAATGGCCCATCTCTTCATTTCACACAATATGATGACTGTCTGTGCAAGCAAATTTACTGACACGTAGAGATGGTAAAAGGATCTATACCACAGACAGCATCTGGAATTGACTTGGGCCAATTTGTCTACTAACAGATATGCTGTTCACAGGTCTTTTATATAGAATTTTACAGAACCAACTATTCATGTGTAAATTAGTTTTATATGTCTCCTCTTCCACCACCACATTTTCAAATATTATAAAACAAGTCTCTGAATAAATTATGCAAGCATAAATACATTAATATCAAATAAGCTCTATAGACTTAGACACTATTATTTTCTGTAACATTTCTTTGAAATATTAATTTCTTGGCTCTCTAAGACTATACAAATAACTTACCAAAATGGGAATGGTTACAATATTTCAGTGTCTAGGTCCAACTATCTACTTCTGGTATGTTGTTGCTCTTCGGCCATTCAGTTAATTTTTCCTCATAGCCACTTTATGTGGCAAAAAAGAACTACATGAAAATATTTTCTAGTCCAAAAAAATGATTGGAACAGTACATTGACAGAGAACTACTAGAAATAAAAGTCTAGTTTAGAAGAGGCAGTGGCACTAGAGACATTTTTGCCAACGTTAGATGGATCTTGGGTGAAAGCAAGGAGTACCAGAGGAATATCTGTATGTGTTTCACTGTCTATGAAGAGGCATTTGACTGTGTGGATCATAAAAAAAAAAAAAAAGAAAAAACATTTAAAATACCAAATATGGCTAAGCCTGGAAAGAATGAGAATCTCAAAACTCTTGATTGTACCCATGTGAAACCTTTACTCGTCTGATCGAGACTGGTGAAATCACTGAGATTTTGATCCTTGTTGTTAGGTGTTATTGACCCCACTATCACTCACAGAAACACTTTAAATAACAGATCTCACTGCAATCCCAAAGGCATGCACTTTGAATCCACAAGCTGCTCCATGGGAGAAGGATGGACAATCCCCTCTTGTGCAACTAACTGCTTCTGTAAACCTGCTGCAGGTCAGCTATGGGTTGCTTCTGACTAGATGGTACACAACAGCAACAGTTTTGCCCTACACTATACCATTCTTACAATTTGAATTGATTGAACTGATTGTTATAGTCACTGTGTCAATTCATCTTGTTTCTAGTATTCCTGTCTTTTAATGACCCTCTATCTTTCTTAGTATGATATCTTTTTTCCAATGCCTGGTTCTTCCTGACAACATGTGAGGTTGTCATATAAGATATGTGAGATGAAGTTTCACCATACTTGCTTCTACGATTGTTCTTCTAAGGTGTTACTTCCTTCAAGATAGACTCGGGATTTTCAGTATTCTTCCCAACACCACAGTTCAAAGGCATGGATTCTTATTCTCTAATCCTTATTTTCTCACTTTCATAATCAAAGGACTATTGGAAATACCATAGCTTGTATCAGGCACCTTTTAGTCTTTAAAATGACATCATTATTCTTTACCACTTTGGAGAGATCTTTGACAGCAAATTTCCCCCATACAACAGGTCTTTTGGTCTCCTAACCCCTGATAGCAAGGGTGTTGATTGTGGATCTAAGTAAGATGAAATCCTTGACAATGTCTTTCTTTTCATCATCTATCATGATTTTCTGTATTGGCCCAGCGGTGAATATTTTTGTTTTCTTGATTTTGAGATGTAACCTATATTCAAGGTTGTAGTCTTGATCTTCTGCAATAACTGTTTCAAATTCTCTTCATTTTCTAAGCAAACAATTTTGTTTCATCTGCAAAACAAAGATTGTTGAAAAGCCTTCCTCCAATCCTGATGTCGCATTCTTCCTCACATAATCCAGCTTCTTGAAGGATTTGCTCAGTTTACAAATTGAATAGACATGGAGAAAGGATATAACCTTAAAACATACACATTACCTGATTTTAAACAGTGCAGTGTTCTCTTGCTCCATATGAACAATTGCTGCTTGGTTATGTATAGGTATCACAAGTGCACAATTATAAATTCTGGATTTTTATTCTCAATGCTATCCATAATATGTTATAATCTACACCATCATCTTAGACTAGAACTGAACTCTTTCCTTCAACTCAACTTTCACCAGACAATTTGCAGGTTTATTCAATAGTAATAAAGCAGTATATGTAATCCTTAGGCCATCTAATCATAAGGGAACAAAAAGCCAGTATATTTACAAAAATAAACTTCTGAAAGCAAGAAGCAGTGCTGCAATCCCAAAGGCACATTCCTTGAATCTATGAACTGCTTCATGGGAGAAGGATCTTTAATCTCCTTTCATGACTGTCTCTGATAACTAGATGGATGGTCAGCTGTGGGTTGGTTCTGACTTGATGGTTGTTGTTGTTGTTGTTAAATGCTGTTGAGTCGTAGGTGACTCAGTGACTCTGAATGAAAGGTCTGGACACTTGTATAACTTTCATCTTTTCTCCACTGTTCATAGTTTCTGGAGGCAAGCTATTTCAGAAGTGGATGCCACTCCTGCTTCCAAGCTTGTTTTAATCAGGGAGCTTCATCAAACACTGTCCACCATTGGTAATCATTATTGCATTTGACACATCAACAAAGGTAAACAACAAAATCAACAACAATTACTTTAAAAGGAGGAACTAATATTCATCTCCAAGTTATGATGTTATATTTGGAAACAAATGTGGGCCTGTTGACTTTTTTTTTTTGCCTGTTGACTTTTTTAAAAACAGTTTTCTCTTTCTTAGAAACATTGCAGATTATATATTGTTTGGCAGGGTTGGTTGTTATTTTATTATATTTATGCTGCTTTTGAATGATTAAGAACTTTTAATTATTTACTCTAAAATTTGAGTACCTATTATATTTTACAGTGTTGTACAGATAAATTTTAATAATATATAAATTATATAAAAAGATACAAATAAAGGGGAGACATAAATCCTCTGAAAGGTTATTCTATTGGAGAAGAGAAAGATTTCTGTACCATTAGTGATAGGAGTATTAAATGAAAACATTAATGTTCAAACTTTACATATGGCCATTTTTTATGTGTAAGATTTTTTTTTCTACTAGTTTATTCTTCTGGAGGCGTGGTAGGTTTGAGGACTCTGATCATGTGTGGTGGTTTTTTGGGGCCCACAAGGGGGTTGGCAGGGCAGACCTGTCAGATGAACTGGGGGTCTGGGGCAGGGAGTTTGCCAGCATTTGGGCATGGCGGGCTGGGAAGACACTGAAAGGTTAAGCCCCGCCTAGGGTCTTGGGATATTTAAAGTCAGCTGACTCCTGTCTCTGGCTTCTGGTGGTGCGGTAGGTTTGAGCCTGTGGCCCTTGGGCCTGTCTTTCATTGTTTTTGTTCAGATATTCCTCTAGGTCATATAGCCCTGGTGTACAAGTTGCTGTACAGCGGTCACTTGTGTTTTCTGTGAGGCTGAACACTGTGACACCCATGTGTCAAATGTGTTAATGGCTGGTTACCCAATTTGGACAGAGAGTGGGGTGGAGCTCCCTGATTAAAACAAGCTTGGAAGGAGGAGTGGCATCCACTTTCGTAATAGCTTGCCTCCTGAAACCCTATGAACCTGGAGAGAGGATGAAAGGTACCCAAGCATTGAGGACTCTCCTTCATAGGGTCTCTATGAGTCGCCTGTGACTCAACAGCACTTAGCAACAACAACAACCAGTTTATTTACAAAATTTGAATACTTTGCTTTCAAGAATTCTTTAAATTTTCCTCACTCCCTCACCCATCAAATTGTATAACTCTATGATTAATTGCCCCCTACCACACCCCTGCAAATCCTCATCTGCTTCCAACCTCTCTCACACCTCTTAGATACTCATTCTACAATAATGATTTTATACAGTAGTTATCCTTGTGGGACTGTGTTAGTTCATTAAGCATAATGCTTTCCAGTACCTCCCAAGTTAGGTAATGCTGTTGCTGTTGTTTAGTGCCATCTAGTCGTAGGCAACTCATAGCGACCGTATGAATGAAAGACCTGAATGCTTGCATAACTTTCTCCTTTCTCCAGGTTCATAGGGTTTCTGGAGTCAAGCTATTTCGGAAGTGGATGCCACTCCTGCTTCCAAGCTTGTTTGAATTGAGGAGCTCCACCAAACATTGTCCACCATGGTTAACCACATCAGTGTCACAGTGTTCAGCATCACAGCAACCATGAGGTACAGCAAGTGGACAGACCAGGGCATCATGACCTAGAAGAATGTTTCACCAAAACCAATTAAAAACAGGTATGAGGGCCGCAGATGAGTTGCAAATGACTCGACGGCACATAACAACAACAACAACTTTTGGTTTGGTAATATTACTTTCTGTCCACTAGGCCAACTGATCTCTCTCTATGCTATACTTTACAAAATCATTGATCCTGCATGCTGCATCATATTCCATTGTGTGAATGTACCATAATTTCTCAATCCATTCATTTGTGGTTGGACCCATATGGTCCTTTTGAGATAAAACCAGACATCTTTGATAAATATACTTCCCTTATAATGGATAAATGCTGTGAAAGGGCAAATGTCTTCAAGGTAGAGTATAATAATGAAAATTTATAATAAAATATCTCCAAATAACCAAACATTGTTAGAATTAAGTGAACCACTCAGATATACCTGTTCCATATCTCTGGGAATTTCCATTTGCTATCCAAAATACTGTTAATTAGCACATTGCATATTGATGACTTACAAATAGATGGAATAATAGATAGAATCAACCAGTTTTGTAACTAGATGAATTTATAAATCAGAGGAAGGCAAACACAAGGGCGTCAGACCTTTGATTTTAAGTACTGTTAAAATAGCATTCATTGATTGGGCCTGGTAGATTCCATATTTTCTCCATGCAAGGCTTGAGACTTTTGTGAACAATTTCCAACCATCTAAAATAATGAATACACACTTGATCACAAAAAATTATTTAATACCTCTTCCACTAATAAAAATTCCAGTGAAACTTTATTAATATTGTTATTATTGTCATTGAGTCAACAGCCCCAATTTATGACCACCCCTGTTGCTATGGCATAGAAATGTTCTATATAATTTTAATGTCTGTCTGTAAAGTTTATGGAAGAACATTGCTAGGATTTTCTTCTATAGTGTTGCTAAGTAGATTCATACTAGCAACTTTTTTAGTTAACATCATAGTTCAAATGATTTATATTTCAAATGCTATCTATCTTGTCCTTAAAAAGAAACAAATAAATTATAGCATTTCCATTTGTAATCTCATACTAAAGAGTAAAATTACTCCATCAAGTTGTCTTGATCACACATTTTACAGAGCACATCTCCAGGGCATTGAGATCACTGTTATTGTCTTAGTTGGGTGCCATCCAGTTGAGTGTGATTCATAGCAATCCTATAAACAACAAGAGATTGCTCTTCGTTCTCTCATGTATTAGCTGGTAGAGTTGAAGTATGTGCCTTTGAGTCGGCAGTACAATTCCTTATCACTAAGTCACCAGAGCTCATGAAAGCACTAGATGGGTTGAAACAACTGACTTGTAGGTTAAGATGCCTGCACAAATTATTTATTTCATATCTTAACCTCTTCTGGATTCTAGCCCCTAATATGTTTTCTCCTGAATGATCAAAATTCAAGAATTTACAGAGGCAATGTAATAGGTCTTTCTCTCTCATTGCCATTGAGTTGGAATCAACACCTAGCTGACCTTACAGTACGTTTTCAGAGGCTGTAAATTATCCAGGAAGGTATTTTCTATCTTTCTCTACCATAGATTGGAAATTTCAGAGAGGTAATACCTTTGGATTAGTAGAATAGCTCCCTATAGACTATACTACCAAATTTTGAGTTTGGTTGCTCTTCCATGGAACACACTCATTTTAAACTCAGATACAAGTAAATAATAATTGTCAAGTATAGTTTTCCATAATAAGCACACTGAAAAAATAGCTATGAAACCAAGATAGACAATAGATTAGTCATCTCTTAAACCATCCATTTTTAGCAGCTTTTGTCATAAATATTAACCCTAGTTTCAGAAATTCCAGAAAAGTCACACCACTAGCTCCGTGTTTTAGCCCCTAAATAATTTATTCAGTTGTATTTCCCCTTCTTTTTTTATTTTCTTTTAGAAAACTCTAAATGACCATCAATTATATTGTAGATTTGGTGACATTTTATTTGGAAGCAGGAGTGGCATCCACTTCCTAAACAAGACGCCTCCAGAAACTCTATGAACTTTGATAAATGTCAATAGTTGTAGAAAGGCTTCAGACCCTTTGTTCAAAGGGTCACGATGAGTCATGCTCTACTCGAAGGCAATCAACAACAACAACAATAGTGATTTAGTATAAAATGAATAAAATGCAAATCTTAAGCTAAATTAACTCACAATATCATCTGTGAGGAAAATAAAGCATGCTCAGTTTTAACAATGAGGCACAAATAAATAGAGTAAGATTTACTGGAATATTATTTTATTGTTCTAATTGTACACTGAGGCATGATGATGCACATATTGCCTAGTTCTTCTTGGGATCACTGTGATGCTGTTGCTATTGCACACCATCGAGTAGGAACCAACCATAACTGACCCTCCAACAGGTTTTTAGAGGTTGTTAATTACAAGGGAGGAAACTATTACCTGTCGTTAACTATGAAGCAGCTAGTGTATCAAATCACGTGTCTTTGGGTTTGCAGCATGGCTTCTTGTCACTAGGCCACTAGAGCTCCCTGATTTTTTGTGGTTTTTCTTGGGAACACTAGTAGTCAAATATTGTATTAAATAGATAAAATTATATACCAAAGATTTTATTTTCAAATTTCTTTAGACTGATATGATTAGTATTGTTAAAATTAAGTTGAATATATGGTGTCTATGCAGCCATTTTCTCACTTTCTACTAATTCAGACATTATTAGGGGATCCCACCTCTCTCATTGTACTTGGTAAAGCTTATAACTTTTTGGCACAGCATCACTGTACAAATAAATGAAAGCTTGACAAAATGCATACCATGTGGTAGTTCCTTTATACAAGCACACCATATGTGTTCTTGAAAGTGTAGAAAGTTCTGAGAAAACTAAAAGTTGTCTTCCATAACCTTTAAAATTAAAAAAAAAAACCTTCAAAAGATATTTTCTCATAAGTTTCTTTTGCTTTGTGTGAGTTTCTGCTAACCTTTTATGCTTGACAGAGCTTCATGATGTGTTTACTAAGTTGTGCTTTGACATGTTGTGGCTTCATCCTATTCAGCTTCCAGTTTGGGATGTCTTTAAAAACAGCTGTGCTTTATCATCCTTGCTTTGTCCAGAGAATACTAAGTGGTAACCTGCTGTCATGCTGCTGCCAAGGCAAATTAGAAACTGTGATTCCTGTGCAGTGCCCCAATTACAGGTGAGGACAACATTTACAATGCAGTATTTGCTCATATCTGTGGGAGTCATGGGTTTCAGCTGTGGAATAGTGTGGGAATACACTCATGCTTGACTACATATGTTTTATTTCACTCCAAAATTAGAAAAAATCCAAATATTTTGTGTCTATCTGAAACTTTTTTAAATGTCAGTGCATGTAGGACATCAAAATGCCAGTTCTAGGCAAGAAACTTGAACAACGGTTGAGATGAATATAGCTAAAATTTGAAATCCATATTTTAAAGATAAATCTTTACCTTTGTTTAGGTTATCCTTATCATGTAACTTCATCAAGTTATTTTAGAATGAAATATTTAAATACATATATTCATTGCATATTATGTTTTAAAATACACAATTACTGAATAAAATAATTTATACATATCTATTTTATCTCTCCACCTGCTCCTCACTTATTGATACGGTTAAATTCCAAAGACCATACCAATATGTGAAAATTATCATTATATGAAAATGGAGGATGATCACATTAGATCACAAAATGGAAGATGGTTAAATCTTCACACAGCTGCTGCATCACATCATTATATAAATGTCAAATCATATTATGGTGTAACTTAGAAATTACATGATTATATAACTGCCAAACGCTGAGAATTATAGCCCAGCCAAGTTGCACATAACTTTAACATACAGTATTATGCCTGCCTCACACCTTGAATTTTCTTATTGTCAGACACTCATTGTTAATGGATACACAGATAGATGATGGAGTTTTCCCTATGTTGCTATTTTCACAGTGTTGAATAATAAGATAAACCATTAGTGTGGAAAAAGGTATGCCTAGTCCAACATTCTCTTTTTAAAATTTTATTATTAATGTGAATGAAAACTTACAGAGATGTTGGATTTCCATTCATTCATTGTTGCACTTTTCTCCCTGACCACCCCTCCCCTCCAGTTCTTCTCTTTGAAAAGTAAAAAAAAAAAAAATTCTTTCATTGTTATACAATCCCTTCCCCCAAGTCTACTCCACTATGCAGCCTTCATTCTGAAATCATGTCATGACAATAATACACAATCATATGTACATTTTAAACAGTTTTCTCTCTCACCTGTTTCAACGCAGTGTACATAATTTATCCCATTGTTCCCAGTCTCCCCCAATCCCTATGTCAGTCCCATTTTACAACAGTGGCACTAACAGGTATTTGTCCTTTTGTGACTGAGATATTTCACTCAGCATAATGTCCTCCGGGGTCATCCATTTTGAATAATATTTCAGGAGTTCATTGTTTTTCAATGCAGCATAGTATTCCATTGTGTAAACATACCACAGCTTCTCTATCCATTCATTTGTTGATGGGTACTCAGGTTGTTTCCAACTTTTGCTATTGTGAACCAAACTGTGATAAACATGGGTGTGTATATATCTGCTTGGATGGTGCTTATGGTTTCTTCGGGGTAGTCCAAGACTCTAAATCCAAGTTTTTAATTCCCAACTTTCACAGTTCTGTTTCAACAACTACATTGTAAGTCAGCACTGAGATAATTGAAAGAACTCATTCTTGTTTCCATTTTTTACTATTGACTCGGCTTAGAAGCATCTTTATAAATTAAATATTTATTTGGCTTCATAAAAAATAGTATGAAATTTGAAGGTGTGTTTTAAAACACACAATTTGCTATTGTTGTTAAGTGCTTCCAAGTTGTATGTGACTCATAGAAACCCTGTCGGCAACAGATAAGAACCCTGTCCTATCCTGGGTCATCCTTATCATCCCCAACACCCTTGAGCCCATTACTGCTATCATTGTATCAATCCATCTCATTGAGGATGCTCCTCTCCTTTGCTGACCCGCCATCTTTTCTAGCATGATGTCGCTTTCCAGCGAAAAACTCTCCTAGTAACATGTCCAAAATTTATGAGATGAAGGTTTGTCATCCTTGCCTCAAAGGAACATTGTGGCTACACTCTCTCCAAGCGCATCTGTTTGTTCTTTTGGCAGTCCGTGGGATATTCAGTAATCTTCCCCAGCACCATAATTCAAAGGCATCAATTCCCTTTCTGTCATCCTTATGTATTGTCTTGCTCTTAGACACATAGTAAGTGACTGAAAAGACCATTGCTTGAGTCAAGCACCTTATTTTTCAAACTGACATAATTACTCCTCAGTAATTTGGAGAGATCCCTGACAGTAGACTTTCCCAACTCATTTCTCCTGATCCCCTCACTGCTGGTACCAAGCTTGTGTTGTCAGAAATCACTGACAATTACATACATGCATAAAAAAGACATAATACAAGATGTATGTATATGTGTATGTATGTTGAAAAATAGATAGGAACTCTGATGGCCTGGTGACTTGAAGCTTCACTGCAATCCCAAAGGCATGTGTGGCTTGAGGCCACCAGCTAAAAAATACATACATACGTACATTAATACGTACAGTAGTCAGAACAGAGCAGGGTAACACTGCATGGTTCAAAATAGGGAAGGGTGTACGCCAGGGAAGCATCCTGTCTCCATACCTTTT
>NW_006399768.1:1207008-1208970 GCF_000299155.1 Elephantulus edwardii | reverse complement strand
GCTGTTGTGCATAGGGTCGCTATGAGTCGGAAACGACTCGATGGCACATAACAACAACAACAACAACGTACATTAAAAAAATACTTAATTCATGAAAGTTTTCAATGTTTAACAACATTAAAGTAGAATTGAATAACACTGACATTTTTGCAAGTTTTAATAACTGCACTTGTGGAAGATTCTGGATGGTCGCAGAGAGTCTCAGAATAGTATTTTTGGGCAGACAATTATTGAGAACTATCTGCATATCCTTTTTCTTTCTTGTATTTTCAATAACATTTCAGCACTTTTTAAATCTGTTTATGAATGTGAACAATATTTTAGTCCAGCTTTCAAGACATTGAAATAGTTGATTGAGTTTAGGAAAAATTGTCTAATTCTTACATTGTAAATTTTTTCTCTTGTTTCTCTTCATTCCCTTACCTTTATCTCTTCTTCAGCGTTATTATTTTCCCATAAATACTGATCGCTTCTTTCTTTATCGTCTATAACTGATTCCACTACAGTAATATCAAGTTATAAATTCAGCATTTCTGCAGTGTGAGTTACTTTTCCACTGATCTCTTTCATCATATCATCCTAAAAAAATACTTGGAGAATGTTCACATAACTCAATAATAATTTCCTTGTATGTTCTGCATGAATTTTCTAGCAGTTTCCTATCATTAATATTTACTGAAAGACCTAGATTTTATTGTTTTTTTTAAATCAAATAATGTCACTTTAATTCCGTTATTTTTTGCCTGTTGCTGTTGTTTTTAGGTGCCATCAAGTCAAGTATGACTCATAGTAACCCTGTGAACAAAATATCTAAACCTTATGCTATCCTGTGCCATCCTCACACTTAGCGACGCACGAGTCCACTGCAGCAGTCAGTGTGTCAATCCACCTGGTTGAGGGTCATCCTTTCCTTCACTGATTCTCCACCCTTCCCAAGATCATGTTCTTCTCCAAGGACTAGCACCTCCTAGCAACATGTCCAAAGTATGAGGTGAAGCCTCATCATTCTTGCCTCCAGAGAGCATTCCTACTGCACCGTCTCCAAGACATATGTTTGTTCTCTTAGCTGTTGATGGGATGTTCAGTTTTCTTCTCCAACACGGCAATTGAAAAGTCTCAGTTCTTTTACTGTCACCCTTGTTCATTGTTCAGGTCTCAGATGCATAGCAAGTCATCAGAAAGACTATGGTCTCAATCAGACACACATTAGTACTCAAAGTGACATTATTACTCCTCAATAATTTGTTTGGAGAGTTTCTAACTGCAGATTTTCCCAAAAACATGTCTCCTTATTTTCTGACTAATGGTATCTAGGGAGTTAAATGTGGATCCAAACAAAGTGAAGCTGTTGACAGTTTCAATCTCCTCTCAATCCATCATGACACTGCTTCTTGATCCAGTGGTAATAATCTTTATTTTCCTAACATTATGATGCAATACAGAGAGAAGGCTACATTCCTTGATCTTCTGCAACAAGTGCTTCAAATTCTCCTCCCTTTCAGCAAGCAACTAAAAAACACAAACGACAACTTTACATGTGGATCTTAGTTGATGGGTTTCATAGGAATCAAATTGACTATGTTTATGGAAGAAATGGTTAGAGAGACTCAATAAATATGTTGTTGTTGTTGTTGTTGTTGTTAAGTGTCATCGAGTCGCAGACGACTCATAGCAACCCTATGAAGGAGAGTCCTTGACGCTTGGGTGCCTTTCATAGACAATCAAAAATAAGACAGGCAGACTGTGAGTCAGATCATGATGCAATTTCATATTGAGGCTGAAGAAAATTCGAATAAATCCACAGGAACCAAGATATGAACTTGAATCAATTCCATCTTCATTTCATGTTCATGTTAAGAATAGGTTTTTGGTATCTCTATTTGCAACTTTTTGAGAAAGCGCCATACTGCTTTCCACAGGGGTTGCACCATTTTACACTCCCACCAACAGTGAATCAGGGTT
>NW_006399768.1:1186760-1205233 GCF_000299155.1 Elephantulus edwardii | reverse complement strand
GAATGAATGGAAACCCAAAATCTCTGTAAATGTTTATGAAAATTAATAAAATATAGAAAAAAAAGAATAGGTTTTTGGCATTAAACAGCAATAATGGAGGACCAGATGGGTTGTGGGATGATATCAAGGATATCATCCATGAAGAAATAAAAGGTCATTACAAAAACAGAAGAGAAATTTTTTTAAAAAAACAAAAAAACATTCCAGAAGAGACTCTTGAAATTACACTGCAGCCCCTAGATACCGAAACAAAATGAAAGCATGTTGAAATGAAAGGTCTGAACAGCTCAGGAGGACAAAGTAACATATAATGGAATGTGCAGAAAGCTAGAACTGGTGAATAAAAAAAGATAAGTTCATTCTGCTTTTCTTAAGGTGAGAGACTGAAAAACAAATTTAAGCCTTGTGTCCCAATATTGAAAGATGCTATGAGCTATATATTGATTGAGTCAGAAAGCATTTAAAAGAAGATGGAGGAAATACAAAGTCACTGTACCAGAAAGAATTGATTAATACTGAAAAGTTTCAGGAAGTACCACATGAACAGGAGCCAGTGGTGAAGGAGGAAGAATGAGCTGCATGGAAGGTGTTTGGGAAAAAAAAATTAAGGCCCCAAGAACTGATTATATGTTTGGTATATTCCAATTGGTATATTCCAATTAACAGATGCAGCCTTGGATACATTCGCCATTCTATACCAGGAAATTTGGAGGACGGCTGTCTCATCGATGGATTTGAAAAGGTCCGTAATTGTTTTCATTCCCAAGAAAGGTGATCCAACTGAATATGGAAACTATCAAACAATATAATTAATATGACATACAAGGAAAATACTACTGAATAGCATTCAAAAATTGCTAGAATAGTATATAACTAGGGAACTTCCAGAAGTTCAAGCAGGATTTAGAAAAGGCCGTGGCATCAGGGATACCACTGCTGTTGTCAGATGGATCCTGGCTGAAAGTAAGGAATACCAAAAATGTCAATTTGTCCTTTATTGACTATGAAAAGGCATTTGACTGTGTTGATCATAACAAGTTGTGGCTGACATTAAGAAGAATGGGAATCCCAAAGCACTTGATTGTGCTCATGCAGGACCTATACGTGGACCAGAAGGTCGTTGTGTGTACAGAGCAGGAGAGCAGAGTGCATGGTTTGGAATTGGGAAGAGAGTGTGCCAGGGTTATGTTCTCTCTCCATACATAATCAATTTGTTTGCTGAGCAAATTATTCGAGAGGTTGGACTCTGAGGAGGAGTGCAGCATCAGGATTGAAGGGAGATTCATAAATAACCTGTTTTTATTGTCTGAGCAAATGCAATCTGTAGATAGTGCGTCTTGGTGTTCTAATAGCACCTGGTTCATAGACTGCATTACAGTTGTTTTTTTGGAAAGTAAATACACCACTTTTGTATATTGATTTAGTTTCTGTTCATGCTTTATTAGAAAGTAGATATGCCATTTTTACACGTTGATTTAGAGTCAATTCATATTTTATTAGAAAGTAGATAAACCTCTTTTACACATTGATTTAAGTGCTGTTCATTAGGAAGATGTTCTAGGCCATTATCAACTATTGGTTGCACATGAAATTTAATTGTCATAAGTTTTTGTGGTTGAGAATTGCTCAGCTTTCTGTCAGTTATTACTTTCTACACTGACATGGAACAATTTCTTCATTGGAGGCAGGGTCTTAGCCTACTACTCAGCTACTCAGCAGAGTTTTGAGGAGTAAATTATAATATTGGAGGTCAATAAGTAAATGTCTGAAAATAATAAATAGATCCTATACAGAAATACTGTATTTAATACATATCATTAATAATTGTTGTGGTGGTGGTGTTGTGTACCATTGAGTTGAAACTGGCAGATAGCAGACTCTTCAGCAGGTTTTCAGAGGCAGTTAATTGCAAGAAAGAGATTGGCCATCCTTCTCCCGCATAGATGTGCAAAAGTACAGAAAGAAAATAAAAACAAAACCTTGTTAAAAATATTATTTGTCTTAAATTTTATATATCGTAAATCAGAGATTTTAGGAATAAATACATACTTAAAAGTTTTGTAAGTATGCCTTTCTTCTCGACTTATGGTCACATTTAAACGTCATTTCTGTGATGTTTCTTGTAGAAATTCAAATAATTTTCTTTTGGGAGAATTTAATTTTTTTCTTGCAAGGAAGTAATTGATAACATGCTCTATAAAATGTGCCATGCATTTTGCTCAGCAATTAAAATAGGTTTTTTGGATTTTGTTCTTACATCCTACCATTCTACTAAATTGGCATACGTGTTTTAACAGCTTTTTTGTTGAGTCTTGGGGTTTTTCTGTGTGTACTATCCTATCATCTGCATATAGTGTGATAGTTGAACTATCTCTTTGCTGATTGGAATGCCTTTTATTTTCTTCTTTCGTTGTTTTGCCCTAGCAGGTACTTCCAATACAATATTGAACAGAAGCGATGACAGTGGGCATCCTTGTCTGGTCCCTGTTCACAAAGAAAATGCCTTTAGTCTTTTCTCTATTCAGAATGATACTGGCTCTTGGTTTTGCATATATACTTTTCACTATTGAGGAAATTCTATTCTGTTCCAATTTTGATGAGTGTCCTAATGAAGAACGGGTGTTGGATTTTGTCGAATATCTTTTCTGCATCAATTATTAAGATCATATGGTTTCTGTTATTTGTTTTATTAATGTGAATTCTTCTATAGTAACAAAGAGAACTCAGAGAAGGAAACCAAGAAAGCAACACCATTTACAATAGCAACAATAACTTGGAATAATTGGGAGTGAACCTAACTAGAGATGCAAAAGACGTATACAAAGAAAATTACAGAACATTTTTGTGAGACACAATAAAAGACTTAAATAAATAGAAAAATGTTCCCTCTTCATGGAAAGAAAGACTCACTATTGTGAAAGTGGCAATTCTACCAACACAATCCTAACACAGGTACCAAATTAATTTTTCAAGGAGATTGAAAGGGACATTGTCAAGTCTATTAGGAGAGAACAGAGATTCTGAATAAGTAAAGCACTTGTGAAAAACAAAAATTAAGAGGGAGACACAGCACGCCCTGACCTCAAAACCTACTACATAGCAGTAGTAAGCAAAACAGAACTGCAATGATAGGCATATAGATCAATGGATAGAATTGAGAACCTAGAAATGGATCTATGGTCAACTGATATTTGACAAGAAAATAAAACCTACTAAATAGGAAAAAGACAACCTCTTCAACAAATGGTGCTGGCTAAAGTAGAGTGCTAACTGCAGGAAGCTGAACCAAGATCCACATATTATACCATATATAAAAATCAACTCAAGATGTATCAGAAACCTGGAAATGAAGCCCCAAACCATAAAGTCCATAAGAGACAAACTGGTATCAAGTTTAGAAGGCCTAGCCTCTGGTATAAAGGGACTGCCAAATACAGCCAGAAATGCACAGTCTGAAGAGGATAAAATTGATGAATGGACCTTCAAAAGATTAAATCTCTGTGCTCATCAAAATTTTCCTGCAGCAGGATGAAAAGAAAACCTACTGACTGGGAACAAACATTTGGCAATACTGTCTTAGACAAGAGTCTCATAAAGAAAGTTGACAAAATACTCCTAGGCCTCCAGAAGACAAAGACTGATAATTCATTTACGAAATGGGCAAAAGACATAGAAAAACTTGTCACAGAGGAAGACATTCAAATGTTGAAGAGACACATGAAGAAAGTCTCCAAATCACAGGCAATAAGAGAGATGCAAATCAAAACCACTGTGAGATACCATCTTACTTCACAGTAGCAGTGGCAAAGTTTAGGAGGGCAACAAGTAATAAATGCTGGAGAGGATGTGGCAAGATAGGAACTCTTATACATTCTTGGTAGGATTTTAAAATAGTACCACCACTCTGGAAGACAGTTTGACATTTCCTCAGAAAGCTGAACTGAACATAGAAATGCCATATGATCTGCTTTTCTACTGCTTGGAATATAACCAGAGAAAATGAGAACTAAGGAACAAATAGATTGTACACCAATGTTCATAACAGCATTATTCATCATAACAAGAATAGCTAAAATACCCAACCACTTTGGAATGGATTGAGAAACTGATACATTCACACAATGGAATACTATGCAGTACGATAGAGCAATGATTTTGTAAATTATTACCTAACATGGGAGGGACGGGAGAGCATTATGCTAAAACTAATTCAATGCCATTGATAAATATTGTATAAGACCATTATTGTAAAACTAGTACGTGTAAGCAAGAGGAGAGGGAATTAATCATTGGGTCACACAATTTGATGGGAGAAGGGAGGGATGGGTAAAGGAAAGGGGAAAGATTCAGTGTGAAAAAAACAATGTATACAAACTTTATGAACTTTGAAAGTAAACCAGTATAAAAAACATATTAAAAAATTAAAGGAAAAATGTATTTTTTCCACTTAATTTTATAAATAGATAGAACCCTTAATTTGTTATTAATAAAAAGATAACAGTATACAGATACAGAAAAAATAGATATAGAAATGCTTGGTAACTGGTGTAAGAAAGAACAAAACCAAAATCTAGTCATGATTCTAGAGCAATGAACCATTAGCATTGCTGATTGCTGTTAGTGGCTATTTTCTGTAAAGTACCTGAAAGAATTATATCATGTTGGACATTTTCTAAGTAAATCTTTAAGTAAAACTAGATAATAGACGTTAATTTGAGTCTTCTTTTATCTTTTTTGTGTCATCTACTCTACGCTCAATTTGAATTCTATCCATTTCTTTCCATGTCCTTTTCCCCTTCTTCTATCTCAGGCTCTTCATCACACATAGAGTTTCTTCTTTAAAATGTTCTTCATTAAAACTTTCCTAGTAATTTCAAGACTCATCAACAACCAGAATTATACAGATGACACAACCCTGCTTGCTGAAACTGAGGAAGAACTGAAGTACTTGTTGGAGAAGGTCAAACACTGCAGCCTTAAATATGGACTAAAGCTCAATATCAAGAAAATAAAGATTCTCATCACTGGATCAATTGACAGCATCATGATAGACAGTGAAGAGATTGAGATTGTTAACAGCTTTATTTTGCTACAATCAACACTCTTGGTATAAGCAGCCAGGAAATAAAAAGACCAATTGCATTGAGAAAGTCAGGGACCTCTCTAAACTACTGCAGAGCAACGATGTCAGTCTGGAGAATAAGGTGCAGCTGATCCAAGCCATAGTCTTTGCAATTACTTTCTGTTCATCAGAAAACTGGACAATGACTAGGAATGATAGAAAAATAATTGATGCTTTTGAGCTCTGGTGCTGGAGAAAAGTATTGAATACACCATGGACTAGCAGGAGAACAAACAGGTTCACCCTAAGGAGGGTAAAAGCAAGCTGCTCCTTGAAGGCAAGGATTCTGAGGTTTCATATGGCATATTTTGGTCATGTCATAAAGAAGTATCAGTCTTTTCTTGGAAGTGCTAGAGAGTAAGACCCTCAAAGAGATGGATTGACTCAGTGACTGGAGCAATAAGGTTAAGTGTGTCAGAAACAATTAGAATGTCACAGGATAGAGCAGAGTTCAGGACTCTTGTACAGCAGATCACTATGAGTCACAAACAACTTGATGGCACACAACAACAACAAAAACAGTCATTTCAAATTATTTGGACTTCAAACTCCCAGATTCATTGATCTTACTGTTTGAACTGATCAGCCAGCAATATGTAAAAATATTGATTTAAAATATTTTATTAAGTTTAGGATTTTACTATTATGATGATAACTATAAACTTAAGATATATGTTCCAGTTATATAGTAGGACTATTTTTATGTGCTACACAACTCATAGTGACCCTAACCTCAGTCAATCTCCTCATCTTCAACACACCTGACCCATTACCCCAGTTACCGTGTCAGTTCTCCTTATCTGGGCTCTCATTTTTCTTTGCTGACCCTCTACCATTGCAAGTATGATGTCCTTCTCCAAGGAACAGTCCCACCTGATAGCATGCCAAAGCATGAGTATCAAGATCTAAAATCTTTGCCTCCAAGGAGCAACTTGCTTTCACCTTGTCCAGGACAGACCTGTTCATGTTTTGACAATCCATGATGTGTTTAATACTCTTCTCTAGAACCACAGCTTAAGGATGTAGATGCTTCTTAGGTCATCAGTAGTCATTGTATAGCTCTCAGATGCATAAAAGGTAATTCCATAGCCTGGATCAAGAACACATTAGTCTCTAGACTGACATTGTTGCTCTTTACCACTCTAAAAACACCCTATAGAGCTGGCTTCCCCAAAGCAACTCTTCTTTTGATTTCCTCACTGGTAGTGCCAAAAGTGTTGATTGCAGAGCCAAGCAAGTGAAATTGTTAGCAATCTCAATCTTTTCTTAATCTTTCCTGATATTGCCAATTGGCCTGGTGGTGGATATGCTTATTTTCTTGATGTAGAAATACAATTCATATTGAAGGATGGCATCCTTGACATTGTGCAGGAAATGTTTAAAGTACTGTTAAATTTAGCTGAGCAAGGTTGTGGTATCTGTATAATGGATACCATCAATGAATCTTCCTTTAATCTTAATGCCCCGTTCTTCTACACAAGGTACAGCTTGTTTATTGATTTATCCCTGATTATTTATTCTACATATAGATTGAAAAAGTGTGGAGAGAAAAAAATTACATCCCTGACATAGTCCTTTTTTCTATTTTGGACTGTGCACCATGCCCTGGTTCTGTTTGGCCAATAGCTTCCTGGTCTAAGTATTACTGGTATTACAATATTGTAGTTTAGGTATTACAGTAGTATTACTCTTCTTATTTCTTATTCAATACTGTATTATATGAGTCTTAGTGGCATTGTGGGTTACATGGATTGCTAATTAAAAGGCTAGCACTTCAAATGCACCAATTGTACTATAGGAGAAATATAAAGTCTCATTTAGTTAAGATTTACAATCTCAGAAATCAGATGGAGAGTCCCTTTGAGTTATAACTAGTTTGATGACATTGTGTTTGGTTTTTACCTTTCTTCCTTTTTTTTTTTTTTTTTTTTTGGCTTGGCCAGTGTGCATTGAAACAGACCAGTAACACAGTGGCTAAGTACTTGCTGCTAAATTGAAAGTTGCAGCTAACCTGAAAGCTGGCGGTTTGAACCCGCTGGCTGATCTGTGGGAGAAAGTTGTGACACTCAACCTCTTTAAAAACTTACAGATTTGGGCCCCCTGAACAATTACACTCTGATAGGGTTTACTATGAGTCAGCTTTGACTCAGTGGCACTGGGCTTGGTAATTTAGACTTGACTGTAGGTAGGATAAGGGACAATACATTCCATCTTTCTTTTGAGAGATATTAGAACCTGGAATATTATTCTAAAGTATTTGATTGATTGACTTGAATGAGGTATTCAGTAACCTTAGAACTGGTGCACTGCTGCAGATACTAGATTGCCCCACTTATTATGTCACCAGGCTTGGCATTAAACTTTGCAAGCATATACATGAGCAGTTAGAAATAAATCCCAACATAACTCAAGTCTGATGACATTTGGTGCTACTGTACTACCCAGAAATTGATGAAAAATGCCAATTCTTCCCTGTGGCAGTTTTGTCAATTTCAGCTAAAATGAGAAGTAGGTATTGCTGAGTAAACAAGCCAATTTCTTCCACAAAAACAAATGTGTTAATGAGAAAGGTGATTTGTTCCCCAAAGCATTTACTCTGAATTTAGTAAATACTAAAGTAATATAGGGTGAACATATTAACAGTCATACATTTTTATTGCTTAATGAATACATTTAATGACTTATATTTTTATTGTTTATTGTTCACTTTAGCTACTTTAAACAATACCTAATTGATATACCATGTTGGAGTGTGCTCTAAAAGTGGTTTTCATTAGTTAAGGAAGTATTTTCCTGAATTTAATTAATCTTGCAAACAAATACCAACTGAATGTCTACTATATGAATATCCCTATTTTAGATATCTGATTAATCTGTTTAAAACTGACCTTTAAACTTAAGAAACACACATACAAAAAAAAGCACAAGCAAAAGAACTTATTTAATATCATAGAATTGTTGTTGTTATATACCATTGAGTTGGAACTGATCTATAACAACAAATCCTCCAGCAGGTTTTCAGAGGCCTCTTTAAATGTCATCGGAGAAGATTGCCCATCTTTCTCCCATGGAGCAGCTGGTGGATTTGAACTATGGGTCTTCAGGTTAGCAGTGCAGCTGTTTTCCACTGAGCCACTAGAGCTCCCTTATTATATCATAGATCTATTCTTAATCTATAGTATAGAGTAAAAACATAAACTGTATAGTCTTATTCTGTGTCATTAAGTCAGAACGCACCCATAGCTGACCTAAAATGAGCTTTCAGAAGCTGTTAATGACATGGGAGAGTCCATTCTTCTCCTGCAGAGCAGCTGGTGGCCTCAAACTGCATGCTTTTAGGATTGCAGAATAGCTTCTTGACAAATAAGGGTATTATTGCCATGGCAATGCAAATAGTTAGTACTGGTGGCACAAAACATCAGGACTTCGCAATTTTTTAACATATTTTGGATATTGTTTGCAAATATTTTAAGTTTTAAACCCTGTAATTGCACTAGGAAATCTGTTGTCAAGGACCTCTCCAAGCAATTATATAAGTCTAGAGACTAGGGTGTGCTTGATACGTGTTATGTTCTTCACAATTACTTGCTATGCATCAGAGAGCTGGACAATGACTAAGGATGACACTAGAACAATTGATGCATTTGAGTTATGGTGCTGGAGAAGAGTCTTGAAACATCCCATAGCTGACCCTCTAGTGTTTTCTGAGTGTGGAAATCACATGGGAGGTTATTGACCATCTTTCTCCCACAAAGTAGATGGTAGATTCAAACCACATGCCTTTGCACTGGCAGGGTAATTCCTTAATAGTCAATCACAAATTGTCTCAGAAATACTGTCACATTTTTTATCATTTTTTCTTCAAATGAGTTACAGCTTGCTGAGATCCACAATCAAAACTCTTCATACCAGCCGTGAGGGAATCAAAAGACAAGTTACATTAGGAAAATCTGCTGTCATAGACCTCTCCAGAATGTTGAAGAGCAATGATGTCAGTCTAGATACAAAGATGCACCCAATCCAGGCCATCGTCTTCTCAATTACTTGTTATGCTTCAGAAAGTTGGAAAATGACTAAGGATAACAGAAGAGGAATAGATGCCTTCAAGTTGTGGTGCTGGAGAAGAGTCTTGAACATACCATAGAAAACAAATCAGTCTGTCTTAGAGAGAGTGAAACCAAGTTTCTCCTTGGAGGCTAGGATTTTGAAGCTCTGTCTCACATAATCTGGGCATGTGGCCAAGAGAGACTGGTCTTTGGAGAAGGATAACATGCTTGGGAGGGTGGAGGGATGATGCAGGAGAGGAAGACCCTGGATGACATGGATTGATAGAGTAACTGAGGCTATGGAGGGTACATGTGTAGAAATCAGTGAGACTGACTTATAACAGGGCAGGCTTTAGAGCTGTTGTTCATATGATCACTATGAGTTGTTACACATATCAAGAAAACCCTGAAAAGTAAGAATGAAAAACATTATTTAAATTAATCCTTCTGGATGGAGAACTGAGAATAATTGTGAAGTACAGAGTGGGGAATAATAAAGTCAAGAATGGTAAGAAGGCATTTCCATCAGTGAAAAAATATGGACAATATATAATAAATATATATTTAGAAAAAAAAGAAGTAGGCTTTATTTACATTTTCAGGCCAATATGCCTTATAGGTGAACTTATTGACCTGAAAATGTAAATCAATCCTTCTTGGTTTTTTCTAAATATAAAGCTGAGTTAAGTAAGCTATACTCATGTCCCTCTTCTCTTGATACATGGAACTTTATGAGGAGGAATGTCACATAAGGATTGGAAAAGCACTCATCAACAACCTACATTGTGCACATGGCACAGCCTTCTTTGCTGAAACTGAAGCAGACTTGAGAACACTTGCTGCAGAAGGTCAAGGACTGTAGTCTTCAATATGGATTAAAGCTCAACATCAAGAAGACAAATATTCTCACCACTGGGCCAAGTGGTAGCACTGTGATAGATGGAGAAGAGAATTGAAGTTGTTAACAATTACAGTTTTCTTGGCTCCACAATCAACACTCTCAGCCCCAGTAGTCAGGAAATCAAAAGATAAATTGCCTCGGGAAAATTTACTGTCAGAGACCTCTCCAGAATACTGAATACAGTGACAATATCAGTCTAGAGACTAAGGTGTTCCTAATCCAGACCATGATCTTTACAATTACTAGCTATGCATCAGAGAGGTGGACAATGACTAAGGATGACAGAAGAAGAATCAATGCCTTTAAATTGTGATACTGGACAAGAGCCTTGAACAAACCACGCACCACCTAGAAAACAAATAGGTCTGTATTAAAGAGGGCAAAACCAAGTTTCTTCTTGGAGGTTAGGTTTTTGAAGCTCTTTTTCACATACTTTGGCCATATGACCAGAAGAGACTGTTCCTTGGAGAAGGACATCATACTCAGAAGGGTGGTGGGACAGCACCAGGAGGAAGACCCTGGATGAGATGGATTGATACAGTAACTGGGGCAATGGGAGTTGATGTGTTGGAATTAATGAGACTGGCTCAACACAGGGCAGGTTTCAGAGATGCCGTACATAAGGTCACTACCAGTCACAGGTGACCCAACTATACATAACAACAACAGCAACAGACACTTATAGGTAACTTTCCAAGAATTTGTTCTGGACTGAAAAATATGAACTGGAAAGTAAAATTGCACTAAATTCTCAACTCTTTGATGATATGAAGATGATTCTTGACAGGAAAAAAGTAGAAAATCATAAAATTCTATGTTCTCATGCTTTACTTTAAATGTACGTAATAGTTTAAGGAAAAGTCAAAGGTAGTTTTGATTATAACTGTTTTCTAAAACAGTCTTTTATGCTTTTGTCTCTATCAAAGTCGATGTTCAAAAGATCACATAGTTACTGATTAAGGAAGGGATTATTTAGTGCTGTATATAGCTACAGCATATGGAAAGAGGAGTGGCAGCTACAGCATATGGAAAGAGGAGTGGCATCCACTTCCATAATAGCTTGCCTCCGGAAACCCTATGAACCTGGAGAGAGGATAAAAGACACCCAAGCATCGAGGACTCTCCTTCACAGGGTTGCTATGAGTCGCCTGAGACTTGACGGCACTTAACAACAACAACAACATAGCTATAGCATATTTATATGGGCCTAAATTCTGTTAACCTAAGTATTTTATTAATCTGGGTATAACTCTGCTAGCAAAAAGGCTACATGTTTGGCCTCTAGCATTAAATAAAAAATTGACATTCTGAATACACCCAGGAGTGCCATAGAATACCTGACAATCAGCTTTCATAAAGATTACAGCCCAGCAAAACCTATAAACTATTCTATTCTGTTACAAGGTATCACTGAGTCAAAATTAATTCAGTGGCACCTAAAAGTAATAAACAATATTTGAGTCTAGAATTACAGGGTAACTCTCAAAAATAAATCAGATAATCTAAGGTCTAGGTTCAATGGTGGCTTTCTTTGACTGCTATAACAAACTCAACTGACTTCAATCAATCAATTTTACTTTCTCTTAGTTCTTGAAGTAAGCTGTCCTAAAATCATGATTTTATCAGGATGTAGTTCCCTACAAGAGCTGTAAGAATGAATAACTTTCCTTAACTTTTTCCATATTCTAAAGGCCATCTGCAAACGTTAACTCATGGCCTCATTATTGCTTCAGTCTAACTTGTGCTTCCATCATCATAACATATTCTATGACTCTCATTCTTGTGATTATATTGAGCTAACTTAATAATCCAGAAAAATATGCAAACCTCAATATATTTAACTTCTTCAAGACTGAAAAATATTTTCTGCCATTTAAGGAAATATATTCTCAGGTTCTAGGCACTGAGATGTAAGCATATTTATTCAACATCATCTTAAAGAATTGTTGTTGTTGTTATGTGCCATCAAGTCGCTTCCTGTGCCAACCTCACCATCTGAAACACACTTGTTCCATCGACCCATCTCATCAAGGACCTTCCTTTCCTGTGCCATCCCTCCATTCTCCTAAACATGATGTCCCTCTCCAAAGACCAGTCCTTCCTTGCAACATGCCCAAAATATGTCAGATGAAGCTTCAGAATCATTGACTCCAAGGAGCACTCTGGCTTCACCCTCTCCAGGTCAAACCTGTTTGTTCTGCTAGCAGTCCATGGTATATTCAATATTCTGCTCTAGCACCACAGCTCAAAGGCATCAATTCTCTTTCTATTATCTCTAATCACTGTCCAACTCTCTGATGCATAGCAGGTAACTGCAAAGACTATAGCCTGGATCAGGAGCACCTTAGTCTTCAGTCTGACATCATTGCCCTTCAGTACTCTTGAGAGGTCCCTCACAGCTGACTTTCACAATGTAATTCATCTCTTGAATTCCTGGCTGCTGTTACCAAGAGTGTTGACTGTGGAGGCAAATAAACTAAAACTTAACTATCTCAATCTCTTCACCATTCATAATGATGCTGCCAGTTGGCCCAGTGGTGAGAATCTTTGTTTTCTTGATGTTGAGCTTCAATCCGTATTGAAGGTTGCAGTTCCCGGCTTTCTGCAGCAAGCACTTCAGGTCCTCCTCAGTTTCAGCAAGCAGGGTGTGTCATTTGCATAACAGGTTGTTGATGACTCTTCCACCAATCCTGATGCCACATTCCTCCTCATATTAGAGTGCCATAATTATTTATATTCTTTAACTTGAATGAGTAATTTATGGGCAAGTTTGTAGAATCTGAAAAAAGTAGTATTTCTAATAAAGAGCCCATACGATTATTTTTATTTTAGTTATCTTCATTGCATAAAATATTTTATCTGTATTTTTTACATTATAAAAATTTATTTCAGCCCTCTTATTCATGTAACTTTTTATAGTATAGTATGTATTACTATAAGATTATTAATTTCTGGAGCTCTGGTGGCCTAGTGGTAAGAAGCTACATTGCAATCTCAAAGGGAAGAGGTTCAAATCCACCAGATGCTCTGCTGGAGAAGGAGGGGCAATGTGATTTGACAGCACACAACAAGTTAATAAATAAATAAATAAATAAATAAATAAATAAATAAATAAATAATTTTAAAAAAATATTATTAATTTCTTTATTTCCAGAAACCTATATTAAGCATTCTGATAAAAGATACTTATAAGTAAAAAATATGAAAGATAGTCATATTGTGCAATGTTTTAACAGAAAGTATTGATGTGGAAACTGAAATCAGGACATAGAAATAGACATAGATGTTAAAAGTTTCAAGTCCACAATATTATTTATTTTTTAAACTATACCAAGAACCCATTCACAAAATATAGATTAGTTTAAAATGACATGCATTCTGATTTCAAGGACAGAATTGCTTGTCTATTTGATATACATGAGCACATATCTAACTGTTTTATAGAGATTCAAGTCCATCTGTATAGATGATCCTAGTACTATGCTTTTTCCCCCAGATGTTTGTGTTTAAATTCTAAGACATATATATAAACAGAATGTGTTCTCATTGATTGACATTATTTTTCGTTCTGAAGTGTTAGTCTGAAACATGAGTTACTAAAATCATAAAATTTATAATGCTGACTTTACAAAGCCACTGTGTAATGATGAAATAAAGACAGTAGACACTACAAGTTGTTAAAATAGGTTAGATTTTTTTTTCTTTTCTTCTTATTTATTTCTCCAACTACTTAGGAAGCTCTGGTCACCTAATGGTAAGAAATTGTGCTGCTAACTTAAAGGCTTGGGGAGTGGGGTTTAAACCCACTAGATGCTCCACAGGAGAAAAGTGGACAATTGCCTCACATGTGATTTACAGTCTTTGCAAATCCACTGGAGTGCCAGCTAGAAATCCGTTTCAATACAATTGCAATGAGATAGAAAATAATGTAAATTTTATTGGTGTCAGTTTTTTAGTCTATAATATAATGTTTTACAAAAGTATTGAGTAAGGTCAATTAAATCTTGAAGACTCTGTATTACATAAAACAACAAAAAGCAAAATCTTTAAATAGTACAAATTTATTAGAGTCAACCTTTCTGAATGGTAGAAACTAGCTTTGGGTTTGCTGTAACTGAACGAGAGATTATTGAAGAGAAAAAAAAGACAAAATTTTACAACTTATGTGCTGTTTTTTCAAGCCCCAAAACACTGCCCATATTAATCACTGTATCATTCAGAGTGTGAATAATAGACCTTACAAAGGCAACCACAATTAAATATAGGAAGTTACAGGATAACCAAAAGGTCAGAGATAACCGAAAGGCCATGCTTCTTTGGTGGTTTAAATCTATCAAGGTCTCGTTAGGTGAAAGATGGACAATATCCTTTCCTCTAATTAATAGCACGCTCCTAGACTTGAGCCTTGGAACCTCCCCAGAAAGTCAACATTGAGTCAGTTCCAACTCAATGGCAATGAAGGACAGACAATGACTCTTTGGAAATGAGCAAAGCTAACAAACCTCTATAGCAAAGCTAATGAGAAAAATCACATACAGAGAAGGCTATACAGTTTAAATATTGAAGTTCATGATTCAAGAAGCAAAATTATTACAAAGTATACAGACATTTTGTAAATGTAATAGAGAGTATTATAGTTAAATGCTAATAAATTACATAATATACATGAAATTAAGAATTACTAGAAACATGTGCACTACCAAAACTGACTCAATATATATATATAGAATCTTAGTAAACGATAGTAAATAAAGAGATGATTTTGTACTCAGAAAATTCTAACAAAGAAACTGTTGAGACTGAATGGCCTTATTAATAAATTCCACCACACATTTAGAGAACATTAATTATTAGGAAGTCTTAAAGAATTCAGGAATAGTAAAGATCTCTTATCCCATTTGTTGAGATTTGTATTAAACAAAAAACAGTATCAAGGCTTTCATAAAAGAAGGAATATACAGATCAATTCAGACTTATATAATATTAAGTGCAATGGAGTCAGCTCCATTTCTCAGATTCAGAGAAATTTAATAAACCCAAATTTTGTGAATTCCTGCATCATCTTCACAGTCTCTGCTGTGTTTAACTACTATGAATTTTTGCAACCATTGTGCCAATTCTTATTTAGGGTCTTCCTCTTTTTTACTGACTTTCAATTTTACCAAGTATGATGATTTTTTAATACAGATGCACAAATAATCAATAAAACATTAGTAAATGAGACAGAACAGCCTATAAAAAGACATACAAACCTACAACCAGGAGAAGACAAAGTAGATGAATGGGATCTTCTAAGAATCAAATCCCTGTGCACATCCAAAAACTTCTCCACAACAGGGTAAAAAGGGAAGCCACCGACTGGGAAAAATTATTTGGTAATGACATGTCAGATAAGGGACTTATATCCAGAATTTATAAACTACTTGAGCACCACAACAGGATAAAGGTAAATAATCCAATAGAAAAAATGGGCACAGGGTATGAACAGGCACTTCACCAAAGAAGGCATTCAGATGCCTAACAAGCACATGAAGAAATGTTCAAAATCCCTAGCTCTAAGAGAGATGCACATTAAAACAACTATGAGAAAGCATCTCACCCCAGTCAAAATAGTAAAATTTAACAGAACAGCAAACAACAAATGCTGGCAAGGTTGTGGAGAAACTAGAACCCTTATTCACTGTTGGTGGGAGGGTAAAATGGTGCAACCACTCTGGAAGGTGGTATGGCGCTTTCTCAAAAAGTTGCAAATAGAGATACCATATGACCCAGCAAGTTCACTACTGGGAATACATCCCAAAAAGACCATAACTGACATCCAAGCAGATGTATGCACACCCATGTATATTGCAGCTTTGTTCACAATAGCAAGGAGTTGGAAACAACATAAGTCCCCATCAAGGAATGAATGGCTAGAGAAGCTGTGGTATATTCACACAACAGAATACTATGCTGCCTTGAAAAACAAGGAACTCATGCAACATTATTCAAAATTGGTGACTCTGGAGGACGTTATGCTGAGTGAAGTATCCCAGTCACAAAAGGACAAATACTGCATGGTGCCATTGTTGTAAAACAGGACTGGCCTTGGGGTTGGGGAGAGACTGAGAAAGATGGGTTCAGTAATATATACTGCACTGAAACAGATGAGGGAGAAAACTATTTAAAAGGGATATACGATTAGATATTTTTGTCATGACAGTCTAGAGAAAAGGCTACATGGTGGAATGGACCTGCGGAAGGGTTTGTAAAACTACGAAAAATTTTTCTTTTACTTTTCTAAGAGGGTAGTGTTCTGGGGGGGAGGCTTGGGAGGAGAGAAATGTGCAACTATTAATGAATGGAAATCCAAAGCCTCTGTAAATTTTACTGAAATTAAGTAAAGAAAGTGATAGATTTATAAGTGATCATGCTGATAACACTATGTCATGGCATGGAGAAGAAATAGTGGAACTGTATCCACATTTACAATATTATTCTTACCAAAACCATTTATGGAAAATAGAAACTGCATTAGAACAGGTATCTCTGGATTGGAAATGATCATATTCTTAATATTTCTAGCTTTAAACATAAAAGATTATATTGTTCACAATTATTTGTTATGTATTTGTTTAAATTTTTCCCTCTTTTAACAACTGGGATCTAAAGGGAAGAGAAAAGACCAGAGAATGGCCCAATTATTGGGGCAGCTATTGCTGCCAGTTTAAGGCCTGTGTCAGGAAAAGGAAGTCTTACTCATGAATAGTGCTACCCAAAGGTAATAAAGGAGGTCAGAATTGGTTCCACTGTGGAAAGCTGGGCCACTTCAGTAGACAGTGTCACAGACGAGAGCCACAGATAGGTAAGGGAGTAGAGAGGAAGCTCCCACTCACTTGCTTTAAGTGTGGATTTGAAGGACACTTGCCCAAGGGTGGCCCACATCAGGTCCTCTTGGATGACAGGAGTGACAGGCCCCAGCTCCCAGCTGGAAAAAAGGAACACGCTTCAACGATTTAGATCCACCCAGAAGAGCTGTGGCTGAGCAGTAACATTACTGGTAAGTATATTCGTTTTCTTCTGGACGCAGGAGGCTACTATTTGGTTCTGAGGTTCCAACCCTTCTCACTATTTCTTAGTGTTAGAATTGACAGAAAACCTCATAAACAGTTCCTTACTTCACCTCTGCCTTGCATGCGGACTTCCGAGCTGTAAACCAACCCAGTAGTAGATGCAATTTGGTCCAGGGCTTAAGAACAATAAATGGCATAGTTGAGCCTCTACATCTTGTGGTTCCTAACCTGTATACTATAATAGACAAAGTGCTAGTCAATAAACATTTTATTTTAAGAACTACCTTCCCTCTGTAACTTGATTTGTGCCACTGTTAGAACCTCTACTTCGAATAGTATTGCTTTTAATTTTTTACTCATGTACTTTTCACTTGTTAGTTAAATTTGTGTCCTCTAGGGTGCAACAGTTCCATGGTGCATCTTCAAGGATATAAACATGTATGCCTAACCACAATTGATGACAGTGCTTCTAAATTCCAAAATCAATCTCCACAATAGTCTACGTGTTTTCTATTGCCAAAGGGGCCCTTTAGAGTAGTGAAAGAAGATATTCACTCTGAAACCTACAGAGTCCCTTTTCAACAGGAAGTAGTAGCTAAGAGAACACGCCATCCCCTTTCCCTTATAAATCAGGGTGAAATATCTCTCAGGAAGGTGTGATAAGGAATGGCAAAGGACAAACTGACAAAGGAGATTAATCAGAACTGACTTTGGCAAGCACTGTGGCAATGGGACAATTAAAACAGACTCTCAAGGGGGAAAAAAGAGGAACAAACTGGGAGGGGGTAGAGAAAATAGTGCAAGTATGAATGAATGGAAATCCAAAATCTCTATCAATGTTCATTAAAATTAATAAAGTTTAATAAAAATAAAAAAGACACACAAACGACCGCAGTGTAATGTAAAGGTGGTTTAATACATAAAATTTATAAATATTGGAAAACAAATTGGTAAAGGAAATTGGATACAACAAAATAATATTAAATGCTGTAAAAGCATTTTACAAAGTACAAAACCATTCATGATACAACACTCAGAAAACAAATAGGATGAAATTTTTCAACTAATAAAGTGCTTCTACCAAAAACCCTACAAATAACATCACACTTAATGGTAAAATGATGAAAATGTTCACTCTAAGATTAGAAAGAAAGAAATCCTTTTCAGAATTTTTATTCACTATTTTGGTGGAGACATTATCAATATTTATGGAAAAGAAGTTGTTGTTGTTGTTGTTATGTGGTGTCGAGTCGTTGCCGACTCATAGCGACCCTATGCACAACAGCTCTAAACCCTGCTCTATCCTGCGCCAACCGCACCGCCTCTGACACACCCATCCCGATTACCCCAGT
>NW_006399768.1:1183460-1184890 GCF_000299155.1 Elephantulus edwardii | reverse complement strand
AAATCAAAGTCATATTTTGGCTCCTGTGGATTTGGTTTAATTTTCCTCAGCTTCAGCTTGAATTTGCATATGAGTAATTGGTGGTCTGTTCCACAATCAGCCCCTGTCCTAGTTTTCACAGCTGATATTGAGCTTCTCCAGCGGTTCCTTCCACAGATATAGTCGATCTGATTCCTATGCATACCATCAGATGAAGTCCATGTGTATAACCTGCGTTTGTGTGTCTTATAAAATGTATTTGCAATGAATTAGTCATTGATTTTACAAAATTCAGTCATTCTATCTCCAGCCTCATTCCTGTCACCAAGCCCATGTTTTCCGACTACTGATTCTTCTTCACTATTCCCAACTTTTGGAAAAGAAGTAGAGTATGAAATAGAAATACATCTCTCAATCTCGTTGTCATCAGGTCAGAACCAATTCATAGCTGGCCTTCAATTGGGCTTCTGAAACTGTAAATTGGACAAGAAGAGATTGCTTATCTTTCGGCACAGTTGAACTGCTAAGAAGACATTGAAACAGATGAGCAAGAGAACTGTTTAAAAGGGATATATGATTAGATATTGTTGTTATGACAAGAGTCCAGAACAAAGGTAGCATAGTGGAGTGGACTTGCAGAGAGGATTTAAATAACAATGAAAGTATTTTTTTCTTTTACTTTCAAAGAGAAAAGCTAATTTGGTGAGAGGACTGGGCAGGGAGAAAAGTGCAACAATGAATGAATGGAAATCCAAAGTCTCTGTAAACTTTCATTAAGATCAATTAATTATAAGGAAAAAAAAGAAGGCATAGCCTTGGGTTGCACCACAAGTCCATATGGACTAGGCTGCTTGTCTTAGGATATTTTGATGTTGTTGTTGTTATATGCCATCAAGTGGACTGTGACCCAAAGCGACCCTATGTACAGCAGCTCTGAACCCAGTCCTGTCCTGAGCCAGTCTCACTAATTCGTACACACTAACCCCCATTGTCTTAGTCATTGTACCAATCCATCTCATCTGGGGTCTTTCTCTCGTGCGCTGTCCCTTTGCTGTTCCAAACATTGTGTCCTTCTCCAAGGACCGGTCTCTTCTGACCACATGCCAAAAGGAAAGGACCCCAAAACTAGATACTGATCACTAGATACAGATGTGATAGAGTGTTTCATGGACACTATCTCGAGGTGCAATCAAGTTAATTCTGACTCAGCACAACTGTGTGTATATCAGAATAGAGTTCTGTCTTTTAAGATTTTTTACTGGGTGAGTAGGTCACTAATCTTTTCTCCTGTAGTAGTATCTCGAGGTAGACTGAAAACATATTTTTTGTTAAGTATCTAAGATGATCATTCAGCATCTGAGATGATCAAACCTTGAACTTTCCAAGGCATAAATTGTGTGATAGACATGTATAGACAGATATTAATGCATATATATATACACACACACACA
>NW_006399768.1:1181749-1183350 GCF_000299155.1 Elephantulus edwardii | reverse complement strand
TATATACACTTACCAGCTGAGTCTGAAGGTCTGTCCGTGGTGGCCAAAATGTTCCTGAACGCAAAGGGTTCTTTCCTTAGTCAATTGCCAACAAGACAGCCAGATTGCAATATCCATAGACACTTTATTACAGATCTGGGAGAAAACAGTGAAATTCTTCTCAGAGACTGCCTCCTCCTCTGGAAATGGTCATTACGTTTCTATACCAGGGTTAGACACTAACTCACTCAACAATGAATCTTTGTCAGTAAAATCAAAGAATTTCCACATCTGGAAGAAAAAAAATAAAAACCCAAAACCTTTAAAGATACCAGCAAACAGGCAACCAACAAAAAGTAACACATGACTGAGAAAATACAACACTGAAAAGATAAAGGCTAATTCAGGAAATTAACATCTTCCTGTCTGTCTGTCAAATAGGCAGATTAAGATACAATTTACATTTGACTGGGAAAAACAGTTTCAAAGACTTAAACACTGACTTAGGAAAGATGCATTTCCTCTTCTGGTGAACAAAAGTTTAAACTACTTTACATGAAATGAAGGAAATGAAGCAAATTAACAAGTTTTGTAAGTTGAAGAAAACTGATGTCAGTTTTAATTTTATAGCATATATATATATGTGTGTGTGTGTGTGTGTGTATGTATATATGTATATATGTATGTATGTATATATATATGTATATGTATCTGAACTTATTAATACCAACTCATCAATGTCTCAACTGAAAAATTACACAATGTAAGAATTTAAAAAATATTCATGTTAACTGCATGGAGTTTCAACCTCATGATAATTGTTTTAAAATACTTTTGTTGTTGTTGTTGAGTACCACTGAGTCAGAATTCACCCATAGATGACCCTCTGGTGGGTTTTCAGAGGCAGTTAATCACAAAAGATGAGATTGCCCATCCTTCTCCTGCAGAGCAGCTGGTAGATTTTAACCACATGCTTTTGGAATTGTGGGCCGGGTAATTAAAATTAGACCACCAGAGCCCCCTTCAGTGATATATGTTGTTGTTGTTAGGTGCCATCCAGTCAAATACAACTCATAGCAACTCGATGGACAAACCCTGTTGTAGCCTGTGTCATCCTCACACTTCCTGACACAGAAGAGCCCAGTACAGCATTTACCATGTCAATCCACCTGGATGACAGTCCTTCTCTCATTCACCGAACCTCCACCATTCCCAGTATCATGTTCTTCTCCAAGGAATAATATCTCTTAGCAACATGTTCAAAGTATGTGAAGCAAAGCCTAATTATTCTTGCCTCCAAAGAGCACTCCTACTGCACCCTCTCCAAGACATATCTGTTTGTTCTCTTAACCGTCGAGTGTTCAGTTTTCTTCTCCAATATCACAGCTGAAATGTTTCAATTCTTTTCCTATCATCAGTGGTACAGAACACAATGACAACAACATCTTCATATATACAGTTTCAGGGATTACATTATTTTGAAGCAGTGAAATGTAATACATAACAGTGAATATGTATATATTTAAAAGATATTCTAGTTTCACAAGCTTTACTTATACATATACATATATACATAAATCTATACATATACATATATCTATATCTATATCATCTATATCTAT
>NW_006399768.1:1164547-1181649 GCF_000299155.1 Elephantulus edwardii | reverse complement strand
TACATCTAAAAAATTTATAGCTTTGCTCACAAAATTTATATACAGAGAGTTTTCCAATTTTGACCAGTTTGTTAAAAAGCCTGTTGTTTCCCCACCTGACTGATTTCATCTCCTTGTCAAAAATCAGTTGATCATGGGTAGATGGGCTGATTTCTGGATTCTCAATTCTATTCTATTGATCTATGTGTCTGTCATTGTACCAGTACCATGCTGTCTTGACCACCATGGCAGTGTAGTAGGATTTGAAATCAGGGAGTAAGATGCCCCCTACCTTATTCCTCTATGTAATGAGTGCTTTGCTTATTTGAGAACTCCTTCCATTCAAAATAAAATTGGAGATAGCCTTTTACATCTCGTTGAAGAATGGAGTTGGTATTTGTATTGGATTGCACTGAATGTGTAGATTGCCTTTGGTAGTATTATCACTTTCTCAATATTGAGTCTTCCTATCCATGAGCAAGAGATAGTCTTCTACTTCTCCAGGTCTCTTTTTGTTTCTTGTAGTAATGTTTTGTAATTTTCTTTTAATAGTTGTGTTTCTGGTTAGATTTACTTGTAGGTATTTAATCTTATGATTAACAATTGTGAAGGGTATTGTTTTTCTATGCTCCAGTTCTGTTTTCTCTTTGTCATTGTATAGAAATTGAATTTTTTTTATGTATGTTGATCTTGTATCCTGACACTTTGCTGAACTGGTCAACTCAAGTAAGTTTCACACCTCACTCCATGCACAAAAACCAAATCAAAGTGGATCATGGACCTAGGACTAAAACCAAGGACTATACACTTCAGTAGAGAAAAACTTGGAAGAACCCTAGAAGTCCTAATTCACAACATAAACAGTTGTCCAAGCACCCTGGAAAATCTACAACCAGAAGAGAATAAAATAGATAAATGGGACCTTCTAAGAATTAAATCCTTATGCACATCCAAGAAGTTTCTCCAACAGGATAAGAAGGAAAGCCACAGATTGGGGAAAAAAATTTGGTAATGACAAGTCAAATAAGGGACTTATATCTAGAATTTATAAAATACTCGAGCAGCACAACAAGATAAAGGTAAATAACCCAATTGAAAAATGGGCACAGAATATGAACAGACACTTCACCAAAGAAAATATTCAAATGGCAAACAAATGTGGGAAGAAATGTTCAAAAGCCCTAGCTTTAAGAGAGATGCAAGTCAAAACAACTATGAGATATCATCTCACCCCAGTAAGAATAGCAAAATTTAAAAGAACAGCAAACAATAAATGCTAGTGAGGTTGCAAAGAAACTGGAACCCTTATTCACTGTTGGTGGAGTGCAACCACTTTGGAAAGCTGTATGGAGCTTTCTAAAAAGGCTGCAAATAGAAATACCATTTGAGTAGTTCCACTTCTGGAAAATTATCCTAAAAAAAGCCATAACTGCCACCCACACAGATATATGCATATCCATGTTTATTATGGCTTTGTTCACAATAGCAAAGAGCTGGCAACAACCCAAGTGCCCATCAACAAATGAATGGATAGTGAAGCTCAGGTATATTCACACAATGGAATACTATGTTGCACTGAAAATCAGTGAACTCATGAAATATTATGCAAAGTGGATGACACTAGAGGACATTATGCTGAGTGAAATATCTCAGTCATAGAAGGACAAATATTGCATAGGGTCACTGTTATAAAACAGGACTGACATTGGGGTTGAGGGAAGACAGAGAAGAAGGGGAGGAATGATGTATACTGTATTGCAACAGATGAGGAAGAGAACTGTTTAAAAGGGGTATATGATTAGGTATTATTGTCATGATAGGAGTCCAGAACAATGACTATACACTTAAGTGGACTTGGGGGGAGGGATTGCATAGCAATGAAAGAGTTTTTCTTTTACTTATCAAGGTGACAAGTGAATTGGGGGGGAAGGTAGTGGGCAGTAAGAAAAGTGTAATAATGAATGACTGGAAACCCTAAGTCTCTGTAAACTTTCATTATAATGAATAAAAAAATGTCACTGAAAAAAAGTTACATACATTGTGTTTCACAGTATTCTTCATTTATATTATGTTTCATGCAATCATTCATTCCCATGTATTGTTGTTGTTGTTATGTGCCGTCGAGTCGCATGTATTATGTTTTATAAAACAATCTTTATTGGATTTTGTCCATCATTAAACAATGTTTTCAACCAATATTTTCAGGTTCCTCCAAGATCTCACAGGGTTGTGTAGTATAATATGTACTTTTGACAGGTTATCAAATGATAGCACCAAGCACAGAAAAGACAGATCACATAGATCTTAAATACAACTTTCTAAATGAGAAAGCAATGGGCAGCATTATCTATTATTTAATTTGAATGAGTCACATATAATTGTTTTTAATTTAGGCATAGATGTTATAGAGAATTTTGTATCATACTTAATGATCTGATGTAAATGATTTTAAGTTATAGCATTAGGATCACCTTTTCTGCCACCACATGTGTGAGTTAAGTACTTCCTCCACCCCCTTTATCACATCCTGTGACACTTTGTTCATGACAATGACAACAATTTCATCACTGTCTGCTTTAATTATCTGACTATTTGTATGTCTTCAAAGGAGAAACTGAACTAATTGAGGATAGGGATTATTTCTTGTTGGATTTTTTTTGCCTTTATATCACATCACATGCCCCAAGTGAATGTTAAATAATTACTTAATATTGATTAATTCATTGTAGTGAGAAACCATTGATTTCAGTTGACACCCTCTGTAATTGTGTTTGAGGAATGCCTCCTGTAAATCAACTAGATAAAGGAGATAGGTCATTTAGGAGGAAGGTGAGAAATAGAAGCCAGAATTAGAGGTAGTGGTAGTTGTTAATAGAACAATTATGAGCAATTTATGGTTATATACTTATTTCTAACTTAAATCGTGATTAAGTTCCAATGACAAAACCGTTATACAGAACTGGCATTATTTGAGAAGGAAGGGGATGTGGAGAAAGTCCTGGAGTACCCACTTCTTCAGAACTGCTATGACCCTGGTACTTTTGTACTCTAAACTCAAGGTGCTGATACAGACCTATAACCCAGAGATAGAACTAAAGTAATAGTTGATGACTCCAGGAACTGTTAAGGTTTGGGCGTCAAGAGTTAAATGAAGGTTTCTGCCCATGGTACGTGCCACTTAATAATACCCTCTGCAAACCAGTCACCTGTTACCACCATCCTCAGAAGTTAGAGATGAGCTCTGGAAAAGGAAATGACATACTGTTCATACTGAAACCAAGAGCTTGAAGACTGACAAATACTTAAGAAGCATCTCAGCTGCCAGGGTTATGGTAGAAGAGATGGCAGCCAATTACTTCTGAAGCATCTAAGACTTTAATTATCCAAAAACTTTCCCCCCTCAAAATCATTCTCAGTCACCTCCTTTGCATCAAGAGAAGTAACAGTGGCTCCAGCAGTAGGGACTGAACTGACAAGAGTTCATCAGGAAAGCTGGTCGCTTCAACTCTAAACTTGACGTGGCTCTGTGTGTTAGAAGCTAGATATGGGTGCAGAAAGGGTAAGCTCATTTGAAAAATAGTCTGAGAGCGTATTTTTTTGCTATTGACATAAACATTTAATTTCTGATAAGGAGATATTTAATACGTGATTAGTTGTTGTTGCTCTTTCTCCTCTGAAGACATGCAATAATTGGTACAGAAGAAGTTACAAATCAGTCCTAATTCTCCTCTGAAGGTACACAAGTAGTCATATACCATATCCTATGCCGTCTTTGAGATGTGCATATCCATAGTACAGTAATTCTGTATATTTATCTTGTTGAAGGACTGCCTCTCTTCCACTTATCCTACACCTTTCCCAGTAGAAAGTCTTTTGCCAAGGACTGGACCCTCTTTATATCATGCTGAAAATACTTGGGATAAGTATCCCCACCCTTGCCTCTAATGAACATCCTGGTTTCTTCCTTTAAGACAGACTTGTTTGTTCTTTTGCCAGTCCAAATAATAGTCAATACTCTTCTTCAACATTATAATTCAAGGTATTTAATTTTCTTCTGTAATCTTTTTTTGTTATCTAACATTAAGATGCATAGAAGCAGTAGAAAATGACATGGCTTGAATCAGGACAGAAGTTAGAAGTAGCTATATCTATTGTAAAAAAGTTGGACTCAAAATTATAAAGTATAATTTACATACAGTATTTGCAATCGCTTGTTATGCATCAGAGAGTTGGACAATGACTAGGGAGGACAGAAGGAGAGTGGATGCTTTTGAGCTGTGGTGCTGGAGAAGGGTACTGAATGTACCCTGGACTGCCAGGAAAACAAACAGATCCATCTTGGAGAGGATTAAACCAAGCTGCTCCTTGGAGGCAAGGATTCTGGGGCTTCGTCTGACATACTTTGGACATGTTGCCAGGAGGGACGGGTCCTTGGAGAGGGACATTATGCTTGGGAGGGTGGAGGGACAGCGCAGGAGGGGAAGACCCTCTATGAGATGGATTGATTCGGTGACTGGGGTAATCGGGATGGGTGTGTCGGAGGCGGTGTGGTTGGCGCAGGATAGGGCAGGGTTTAGAGCTGTTGTGCATAGGGTCGCTATGAGTCGGAAACGACTCGATGGCACATAACAACAACAACAACAGTTCTTTGAGTTTATGTAAGTCTACTCCAGATTGTGTGCTACAATTAACAAGATCAAAAGCAGGTTCATGACACCAAAAGGTTTTTTTTCCATGTTTTTTTATAGATAACATCTTCTCTACTCTTAGCCTGTGGCAGTAATTAATAAATTTTCTATTCCTGCTATCTTTTCGTGTCATAATGTCACATAAAACAAATAACAAACAAAGAAAAACAAAACAAATTCATTGTCATCCTGGTTGTTAATACTTTATGAGACGGAATGGAACTTTTCGTATAATTTCCAAGACTGTGAAGATTATTGGAATCAAACTGCCACAACTTTATTTCATACAGTAGCTGTTAGGTTTCAACTGTGATCTACTATTTAGGAGGTAAATGAATCAATCACTATGTCACTACAATAACTGTCAAAGTTGTTGTTGGTAGGTGTCACCAAGGTGAATGTGGTCAGCGATGTTATGAACTACATACCTGAATGCTATCCTATCCTGTGCAATCTATATCACTTCTAACATACTTGAAACCATTGCTATCGTCACTGTGTCTATCCATCTAATGTAAGATCTTCTTCTCTGTCTCTGACTCTGCACTTCCAAGCATGATGTCCCCTTCCAAGGAAAAGATTCTCCTAGCAATATGACCAAAGTATGGGAAATGAAGCCTCACAGTCCTTGCCTCTGTGGTGTTAGCTTAAATTTGGCTTTTTAAAGCCATTACAATGAGCCCTCTCTGGTCCTTAACTGCAGACACATGGCTTTGCAGATCATCAACTACTGTGGAACATGGATAATAGAAAAAGTGCTTTCTACACTGGGTCTTAAGAGTTGAGGCGAGTATGACTTAAGGGAGTGCTTTCTACACTGGGTCTCAAGAGTTGAGGCAAGTATGACTTAAGGGAGACGAGAGCATGACTCTGGTGAAAGTAAGACTGTGGTGGCGAGACCCTGGTGATGGGGAGTCTGGGTTCTTACTGTGGATAAACTGTGGAAGATGTAAGCACAGGAATCCTGAGATAAAAGATACAGTTAAAAATGTTTGCTGTTCTTGCTGAATGCTTGAAGGATAAGCTGACATATAAATGCTGTGAGAAAAATCTTGATGGTTGATTTGAATTTGACAGCTGAACTGAGACCAGAGGCTGGATTATTTGAAGAATTGTACCTTGAAATTTAGGCAAAAACTAGGACCTGTATTGGATGATATTCTTTGCCTTCCCCACTCTCCAACTTACTTCCTTAATCAACCCCATTTTTAATATTACAGCTGTGAGTCAACAATGAATAAATGAACCTCTTGCTGTTGGTATGGCTCTAGAGACCCCATGAGGCTGGGCTACAGGGTCTTTATATGCCTTCTGCTCCAGGGCACTGAGAAGCTGTACTGTTTGCTCCTTCCAATACTTTCAGAGAGACATTCATGGAATTGTGCACCTATAACCTGTTTTCTCCTCTTTAGACAGCATTCAAGAAGCAATCTGGCTGTATGATTTCCAAAACAAATCTATCTTTTCTTTTGGTAGTCCATGAGATATTTAATATTCTTCTCCAGCATCACAGTTCAAACAAGTCAATTCATCTATCATTCTTATCCATTATTCAGATCTCAGACTTAAGTTATGGAAAAGACTATGGTCTGTATCAGATACATCTTATACTTCACTCAGCTAATGTCACCTTTTTTAATTTATATTTTATTTTATTAATTTTAATGAGCATTTACAGAGATTTTGGATTTCCATTCATTCATTGTTGCACTATTTTCTCTACCCCGCTCCCAGTTCATTCTCTCTTTTTTCCCCCTTGAAAATCTGTTTTAGTTGTCCCTTTGCCACAGTGCTTGTCAAAACCAGTTCTGACTAATATCTTTAGTCATTGTGTTTTTTGCCATTCCCTATCACTCCTCCCTGAGAGAGATTTCACCCTGATTCATAAGGAAAAGGGGACGGCATATTCTCTTAGCTACTTCCTGCTGAAAAGGGACACTGTAGGTTTCAGGATGAAGATCTTCTCTCACTACTCTACAGGGCCCCTTTGGCAATAGTAAACATGTAGACTACTGTGAAGATTGATTTTGGAATATAGATGCACTGTTATCATTTGGACTTAGCCATACATGTTCATATCCTTGAAGATTCATCCTGGAACTGTTGCAGCCTAGAAGACACAAATTTAACTAACAAGTTAAAAGTACATGAGTCAAAAATGAAAAACAATACTATTTCAAATAGAGGTTCTAACAGTGGCACAAATCAAGTTACATAGGGAAGGTAGTTCTTACAATAAAAGGCTTATTAACTAGCATTTTGTCTATTGTAGTATAAAGGTTAGGAACCACAAGATGTAGAGGTTGAACTATGCCATTTATTGTTCTTAGGTCCTGGACCAAGTTCCATCTACCACTGGATTGTTTTACAGCTTGGAAGTCTGCATACAAGGCAGAGGTGAAGTAAGGAAATGCTTATGAGGTTTTCCGTCAATACCAACAACTAAGAAATAGTGAGAAGAGTTGAGACCTCAGAAGGCTTTTAGGAACAAATAGTAGGCTCTTGTGTCCAGGGAAAAATGAATATACTTACCAGTAATGTTAATGCTCACCCACAGCTCTTCTGGGAGGATTTGAATACTTGAAGTGTCCTCCTTTGTTTCCAGCTGGGAGCTGGGGCCTGCCAGTCATGTCAGCCATGAGGACCTAATATGGGTCGCCCTTGGCCATGTGTCCTTCAGATCCACACTTAAAGCAAGTGATTGGGAGCTTCCTCTCTACTCCCTTGCATATCTGTGGCTCTCGTCTGTGACACAGTGTACTGAAGTGGCCCAGGTTTCCACAGTGGAAGCAATTCTGACCTCCTTTATTACCTTTGGATGGCATTGTTTATGAGTAACATTTCCTTTTCCTGACACAGTCCTTAAACTGGCAGCAATAGCTGCCCCAATAATTTTGGCCATTCTCTGGCCTTTTCTCTTCCCTGTAGACCCCAGTTGTTAAAAGAGGGGAAAAAATTAAACAAATGTATAACAAATATTTTGAACAATATAATCTTTTAAGTTTAATGCTAGAAATATTAAGAATATGATAATTTCCAATACAGAGATACACGTTCCAATTAAGTTCCTATTTTCCATAAGTGATTTTGGTAAGAATATTGTAAATGAGGATACAGTTCCACTATTCCTCTTCCATGCCATGATATAGTGATATTAGCATTAGTAGTTATAAATCCATTGCTTTCTTTACTCTAACTTAAATTTTTCTTTTAAATTTATTATTAATTTCAGTAAAATTTACAGAGGTTTGGATTTCCATTCATTCATTGTGCGCATTTCTCCCCTCCCAAGCCTTCCCCCCAGAACAGTACCCTCTTGGAAAAGTAAAATTATTTCATTGTTTTACAAACCCTCTCCCAGGTGCACTCCACCATATAGCCATCTCTCTAGACTGTCATGACAAAAATACCTAATCACATATCCCTTCTAAATAGTTTTCTCCCTCATCTGTTTCAGTGCAGTATACATTATTGAACCCATCTTTCTCAGTCTCTCTCCAACCCCAAGGTCAGTCCTGTTTTACAACAGTGGCACCACACAGTATTTGTCCTTTTGTGACTGGGGTACTTCACTAAGCATAATGTCCTCCAGAGTCACCAATTTTGAATAATATTGCATGAGTTCCTTGTTTTTCAATGCAGCATAGCATTCTGTTGTGTGAATATACCACAGCTTCTCTAGCTATTCATTTCTTGATGGGGACTTAGGATGTTTCCAATTCCTTGCTATTGCTAACAAAGCTGCAATAAACATGGGTGTGAATACATCTGCTTGGATGTCAGTTATGGTCTCTTTGGGGTTTAGTCCCAGTAGTGGACTTGCTGGGTCAAATGGTATCTCTACTTGCAACTTTCTGAGAAAGCGCCATACCTCCTTTCACAGTGGTTGCACCATTTCCCACCAATAGTGAATAAGGTTTCCAGGTTCTCCACAACCTCACCAGCATTTGTTGCTTGCAGTTCTGTTAAATTTTGCAATTCTGACTGGGATAAGATGATATCTCAGAGTTGTTTTAACGTGCATATCTCTTAGAGCTAGGGAATTTGAACATTTCTACATGTGCTTGTTAGCCATCTGAATGTCTTCTTTGGTGAAGTGCCTGTTCATAACCTGTGCCCATTTTTTCTATTGGATTATTTACTTTTATCTTGTTGTGGTGCTCAAGTATTTTATAAATTCTGGATATAGGTCCCTCATCTGATACGTTATTACCAAATACTTTTTCCCAGTCGGTGGCTTCCCTTTTTACCCTGTTGGAGAAGTTTTATGATGTGCATAGGGATTTTATTCTTAGAAGATCCCATTCATCTACTTTATATTCTGCTGGTTGCAGGTTTTTCAGGATACTTGGAATACTGCTTATGTTGTGGATTAGGACTTCTAGAATTGTTCCTAGCTTTTCTGTAATGAAGTCTATAGTCTTGGTTTTAGTTCTCGGTCCATGATCCGCCTTGAGTTGGTTTTTGTGTATGGAGTGAGATATGAGTCTTGCTTGAGTCTTGTACAGATACTTTTCCAATTTTGCCAACAAAAAAAAAAAAAAAGGCTGTCGTTTGCCCACTTAACTGATTTCGGCTCCTTGCCAAAAATCAGTTGACAATACATAGATGGGCTGATCTCTGGATTCTCAATTCTATTCTATTGATCTATGTGTCTGTCATTGTACCAGTACCATGCTATCTTACCACCATGGCAGTGTAGTAGGATTTGAAATCAGGGAGTGAGATACCTCCAACCTTTCTTCTATTTTTAAGGAGTGCTTTGCTTATTTGGGCTTCTTTCCATTCCAAATGAAACTGGAGATTACCTTTTGCATCTCATTGAATAATGGGATTGGTATTTATATTGGGATTGCATTTAACATGTAAATTGCCTTTGGTTGTATTGACATTTTCACAGCATTGAGTCTTCCTATCCATGAGCAAGGGATATTCTTCCACTTCTCAAGGTCTCTTTTTGTTTCTTGTAGTAATGTTTTGTAATTTTCTTTGAATAGATCCTTTGTGCTTCTGGTTAAATTTATTCCCAAGTATTTAATCTTGTAATTAGATACTGTGAAGGGTATTGTTTTCCTTAGTTCCGGCTCTGTATTCTCTTTTTCACTGTAAAGAAATCCAACTGATTTTTGTATGTTGATCTTGTATTCTGCCACTTTGCTAAATTGGTCTACTGAGTCCAAACATTTTCTTGCTGAGTCTTTAGGGTTTTCGAAGTATACTATCATTGTCATCCGCATAGAGAGGTAATTTTATCTCCTCTTTGCCAGTTTGGATACCTTTTATTCCCTTCTCTTGTCTTATTGCTCTTGCTAAGACTTCCAAAACAATATTGAATAAGAGAGGTGATAGTGAGCATCCTTGCCTAGTTCCTGTTCTTTAAGGGAATGCCTTTAACCTCTCTCTGTTTAGAACAATGTTGACTCTTGAATTTTCATAAATACTTTTTACTATGTTCAAGAAATTCCCCTCTATTCCTATTTTGTTGAGTGTTTGAAGCAGAAAACGGTGTTGGATTTTGTCAAAGGCCTTTTCTGCATCAATTGATAGGACCATGTGGTTCTTGTTCTTTGCTTTGTTAATGTGATGAATTACATTAATTGTTTTCCTTATGTTGAACCATCCTTGCATACCTGTTATGAATCCCACTTGGTCATGGTGAATTATTTCTTTGATGTATTGTTGGATTCTATTTGCCAGTATTTTATTCAGGATTTCTGCATCAATGCTCATAAGAGATATAGGCCTACAGTTTTCTCTTTTGGTGGTGTCTTTTCCTGGCTTTGGTATCAAGGATTTGTTTGCTTCATAGAATGAGTCTGGGAGAATTCCATCTTCTTCTATTTTCTGAAATAATTCATGTAGAATTGGTAACAGTTCTTCTCTGAATGTTTGGTAAAATTCACTTGTAAAACCTCCGGTCCAGGGTTTTTTTTTGGTTGGAAGTTGTTTTATTACCTTTTCAATTTCTTCTTTTGTAATTGGTCTGTTGAGATATTAAATTTCAGTTTGTGTCAGTTTAGGTAGGTTGTGCATTTTTAAGAATTTGTCCATTTCCTCTAGGTTTACATATTTCTTTGAGTATATTTTGTCATAATACTCTAATGTTAGCTTTTTCATTTTAGTTGAGTCTGTTGTGATGTTGCCTGATTCATCTCTTATTCAGATTATTTGTGTCTTCTTCTTTTATTTGATGAGTTTTGCTAGTGGTTTATCAATTTTATTGCCCTTTCAAAGAACTAACTCCTAATTTTGTTGATAGTTTCTATCATTTTTGTGTTTTCTATTTCATTTATTTCTGCTCTAATTTTTATAATTTCAGTTGTTGTAGAGGGTGTCAGGTTTTCTTGCTGTTCTTTTTCAATTTAATGGAGATACTAGGTTAGAGAATCAATAGTCTGTTTTTCCTGTCTTTTGATGTGCTTGCTTAATGCTATAAATAGACCTCTGATTACTGCTTTGGCTATTTCCCAGAGGTTTTGGCAAATGGTGTTTTCATTGTCATTTGTTTCAAGAAACTTTTTCATTTCATGTTTTATTTCTTGTAATACCCAGTCATGTTCAAGCAAGGTGTTGTTCAGCTTCTAAATGTATGGTTTTTTTCTCCTTCATCATCCTATTATTAATTTCTAATTTTGTAGCATTATGTTCTGAAAAGTTGCTTTGTATTATTTATATGTTTTTAAATTTATTGATGCTTGCCTTGTGACCTAGAATGTGATCTCTTCTAGAGAATGTCCCATGCACACTAGAGAAGAAGGTATACTGTGTTTTTTGGGGGGGTGCATTAGCCTATAAATATTTATGTGGTCAAGTTGGTTGATTGTGTGGCTTAATTTTTCAGTATCTCTGTTGAGTTGTGGTTTTTTTTGTTTGTTTTGTTGTTTTTGTTTTTTTTTGGGAGTTCTGTCTTTTCTTGAGAGGGGTGTATTAAAATCTCCAAGCACTATAGTAGTGTTGTCTATTTCCTTTTTCACTTTTGTTAATTTTTTTTTATATATATATTTTGCTGGTCTCTTATTTGGTGCATAGATACTTATTATTGTTATGTCCTCTCGTTCTATTGACCTTTTCAGCATTATGTAGTGACCTTCCTTATCCTTTGTGATGTTTTTTTTTATATTGATATTTATTTTATCAGAGATTAATATGGATACTCCCACTTTTTTCTGGTTGCCATTTGCTTAGTATATTTTTCCCCACCCTTTTATTTTTAGCCTGTCTTTATCTCCATTTTTCAGGTGTGTCTCTTGTAGACAACATGTTGAAGGCTTTTTTTTTCCAATCTGTTACTCTCTTTCTCTTCAGTGGTGCATTTAAACCATTCATGATCAGTGTGACTATTGAAAGGCTAGGTTTTATTGCTATCATTGTGTTGAGTTCTTTTTGGTGTTGTTGCTAGTTTCTTTGGACCATGCAGCTTTCTATGGTATGTCTGTAAGGAGGGCATCTCTGAGTCTCTCCTGCAACACTGGTCTTGTTTTTACAAAATCTCTTAGGTTCTGCTTTTCTGGGAATATCTTGATCTATCCTTCATATTTGATTGATAATTTTGCTGGGTACAGTGTTCTTGGTTGACAGTCGTGTTCTTTGAGTGTTTGATATATGTTCTTACACTCTCCTCTTGCTTGCATGGTTTCTGCTGAGAAATCAGCACTTAATCTTGTCTGTTCTCCCTTATAGATTACTCTTTGTTTCTCCCTTGCTGCTTTCAAGATTCTCTCCTTATATTTGGTTCTGGCAAATTTAACTATGATATGCCTTGATGTATTTCTTTTGTCATCTAATCAATATGGTATTAGCTGAGCTTTCTGAATACGTATGCTCTCATTTTTCATTATGTCTGGGAAGTTTTCCTTTAGTATTTCTTCCACAACATATTCAGTGCCTTTACTTGTTTCTTCCTTTTCTGGGATACCAATGATGTACATGTTATTTCTCTTGATGGTGTTCCACATTATTCTTAGATTTTCTTCTTTTTCCTTCTTTTTTGAATCTTTTTTTTTGCTCTAGCAGATCAGTGGTGACAATTCTGTGCTCAATTTCACTGGTTCTGTGTTCCATCTCATCAGCTCTGCTCATGTATTTCTCCAGCATGCTGACAGCCTCTGAAACATTGGACATTATATTTTGAATAATGGATTCTTGTTTCTCCAGTGCTGCTAATGCCTCTTTTCTTTTCTTTGCAATGTTTTGCATTGTTTTGTGTTTTTTTGTTTTGTTTTGGATTTTTTTTTAGCTCCTCCTGGTCTTTGCTTGTGGTGTCCTGTAATTCATCAAGTTTTTCTTTCATCCATTGAATATATTTAATCACTCCTCTTTTAAATTCTGTGTTAGAAAATTCCACAGACTTTCTTGCTTCAGGAAATCCACTGATACTGTGTCACCCTTTGGGGGTAACATCTTGCTTTGCTCTTGTGTATTGTGTGTGATAGCTTGCTTTCTTCAAGACATTGATAGGTTCTTGATCTGAAGGCAATGTTTTAGAGATCGGTTGGGCAGCTAATCCACTTGTGTGTTTCTCTGAAATTCTGACTTCAGTGAAATGTCAGTTCAGAGCCTGTGAGGACAATCTCTTGTTGGTAAGACAGGTCAAGGTTTTCCTGATCAAAGGCAAGTTGATTGCCCAGACCTGATTGCCAACTGGAGTGATGCAGTCACAGGGTCTGAGTTAACGGAGGGCAGGTCAAACACTTGGGGGACCTTGTTCAAACCTCTGCTTTCTGAGTGTGCTCACAGTTGGGGTCCCTACTCAAATTCCCATTGTCCATTTCCCATCCAGTGGTTTTCTCAGTGTTTCCTGCCCAAGTGGCCTTACGCATGGTCCTGGATCCAACAAGATCTGAAAAGTCAAGGTCAAATTCCCACGGACCCACTAGTCTCTGGCTGTTCTGCAGAGGCCACAAAGCCATCCAGTGGCTGACTGTTTCTGGGCAGTGGGTGTGGCCCAAGAGAGCTTGGCCAAATTCCCCACCAGTGGGCACGCCCTTAGGTGCTCTCCCAGGTAATCAGCAGTGCCCCAGAAAACCCAGTCAGGATCTTACTGGCCTTTCTCCTGCCAGATTAGTTCCACAGCAGCTCAGCTGGTAGCTCTGGGTGATATAGCTGGGTCCACAGAGGTGCTTGGGGGCTGAGGTGCATAGTTGTGGAGCTGCATGGGGGGGGTGGGGGAAGGGGAGGAAGCAAGGTACTATGCTTTGGGGGACACAGAAGCACAGGACTTGGACACTACCACCAGGAGGCAGGGGGTAGGGCTTGAGCACTGTTGGGGGTTTATGCAGCAGCACACTGCGTGGTGGGGTCACGCAGGCACAGGCTGCAAGGGGGGGTCACACAGTGGCAGGTAGTCATCGCTCCTCTGGCGTCACAGGGTCGGTAGGTGGTGGTCGCTCCTCTGGGGTTCCGTAGTGGCTGGCAGACATTTGCTCCTCCTGGGTCTCCTAGAAGCTAGGGGTGGTCCTCCTGAGTAACAGGGTGGCAGGCGGTTGTTCCCTACTTGCTCCTGGTGGGTGGATTTCAGAGTGGCTTGGCTGGTGTCTTTTGCCTGGTGCTCAACTGTCCTGTGTGTGGTTCAAATTCCAGCTCTCCGGCTGCCCCTGGGTTCCGGTAGTCGCTGGGTTTCAGGTCACCCATTTTGTATAATATTTCATGAGTTCTTTGTTTTTCAATGAAGCTTAGTATTTCATTGTCTGAATATACTAGAACTTCTCTATCCATTTGTTTGTTGATAGGCAGTTGGGTTGTTTGTAACTCTTTGCTATTGTGAAGTAAGACACAATAAACATAGGTGTGCAAATATATGCATAGATGGCAGTTATGATTTCTTTATGTATAATCCCAGTAGTGGAATTGCTGGGTCCAATGGTATTTTTATTTAAAACTTTTTGAGAAAGTGCCATACTGCCTTCCATAGTGGTTGTACCATTTTACACTCCCACCAACAGTAACAAAGCATTCCAGTTTCTCCACAACGTTGCCAGCATTTGTTTGCTGTTCTTTTAAATTTTGCTATTCTTACTGGGGTGAGATGGTATCTCATAGTTGTTTTGATTTGCATCTCTCTTAGAGCTAGGGATTTTGAACATTTCTTCCTATGTTTGATTGCCATTTGAATGTCTTCTTTGGTGAAGTGTCTGTTCATTTCTTGTGCCCATTTTTCAATTGGGTTATTTACCTTTATCTTGTTTGATTGCCATTTGAATGTCTTCTTTGGTGAAGTGTCTGGTCATATCCTGTGCCCATTTTTCAATTGAGTTATTTACCTTTATCTTGTTGTGGTGCTAAAGTATTTTATAAATTCTAGATATAAGTCCCTTATTTGACTTGTCATTACCAAATACTTTTTCCAAATCTCTGACTTCCCCTTTTATCCTGTTAGAGAATTTTTTCGATGTGCATATGATTTGATTCTTAGAAAGTTCCATTTATCTATTTTATCCTCTTCCGGTTGTAGATTTTCCAGGATGTTTAAAATACTGTTTATATTGTGGATTAGGACTGCTAGAGTTCTTCCTGGAAAAGTGGAAGAATATCCCTTGCTCAAGGATAGGAAGACTCAATATTGTAAAAATGACAATACTACCAAAGTCAATTTACACGTTCAATGCAATCCCAATACAAATACCAATCCCATTCATCAAAGACATGGAAAAAGCAATCTCCACTTTCATTTGGATAAGAAAGAGTCCCTGAATAAGCAAAGCACTCCTTAAAAAAGAGAAACAACTTAGGAGGGATCTCACTCCTGATTTCAAATCCTACTATACTGCCATGGTGATCAAAACAGCATGGTACTGGTAGAGTGACAGACAGGTAGAGTGATAGATCAATGGAGTAGAATTTAGAATCCAGAAATAAGCCCATCTACCTATGGTCAACTGAATTTTGACAAGGAGATGAAGTCAGCTAAGTGGGGAAATGGCAGCCTTTTTAACAAATGGTGCTGGCAAAATTGGAAAACTATCAGCAGAAGACCCAAGCAGGATCCACACCTCACTCCAAACACAAAAACCAACTCAAAGTGGATTATGAACCTAGGACTAAAACCAAAGACTATAAACTTTTTTCTGTGTTCTGCTATACATACTTTGGACATGTTGTAAGGAGGAACTGGTCCTTGGAGAGGGCCATCATGCTTGGTAGGGTGGAGTGACAGCACAGGAGGGGAAGGCCCTCTGTGAGGTGGATTGATTCAGTGACTGGGATAATCGGGATGGGCGTGTCGGAGACATTACGATTGGCACAGGACAGAGCAGAGTTTAGGGCCATTGTACATTGGGTTGCTGTGAGTCGCAAGCGACTCGACGGCATATAACAACAACAACAACAATATAAACTTTTTAAAGAATACTTTCTTGAGTATAGTATATAACTTATCATTTAATCCAACAACAGAACCCACAAGAGTATTTGTCTTCTAGCTTATATATGTTTCATAGATCCAAAATTTGACCCTTGTTACATAAGTTAATTTAATGTATTATTCCACATCCCAGTTGCCTCCATTAAGTTAGTAGATCATCTAACATGCTTTCAGTCCTTCACAAGAAAGAGATCTTAATGCACACTGTAAGGAAATAAACTACTTGAAATTGGAGATATACATATCTCTATATCTACTTTATCTATTTATCTATCTATCTATCTATCTATCTATCTATCATCTATCTATCTATCTAGGCTTAAGTACCCATTGCACATTAATTCACACAAATATATATGCATTAAGGCAGATAATTTGAATAGTGTACAGGTATAAACATTTTAAAGTCACAGACAATTTTAATTTCATATCTTTTACTGCATTGTTATGAGGCATACATTTAATTACTTTGTAATTCTTATTTCATGACTCATACAAATGTGTGCATGTTGACCTTTTCCTAAACTGTAGTTAAGATTTTTTCATTACCAATTATGTTTAGTAATAAAGACTCATAATGATATAAAATGCATTATCATTATATAAATCATTCGTAATTATAGCACTTTTTATTCATTTTTTATAAAGGTCTAGAATCAGAAAATAATTGATTCAAATCTTATTTTTCTAGCCCTTAATGAACATGGATTTTTTCCTTATTAAATGTGAGATAGTGTTAGACAAATTTTGCCCATCCCCTATATCCTGTACTTTATATAGTTAAACAATACAAGTGAAAATTCTAAGGAGGAATATATATATATATATTATCATGGACTGCTAAGAAAACAAACAGGTTCATCCTGGAGAGGGTTAAGCCAGGCTGCTCCTTGGAAGCAAGGATTCTGAGACTTCGTCTGACATACTTTGGACATGTTGTAAGGAGGGACAGGTCCTTGGAGAGGGACATCATGCTTGGGAGGGTGGAGGGACGGGGCAAAAGGGGAAGACCCTCTATGAATGAGGTAGATTGATTCAGTGACTGGGGTAATCGGGATGGGTGTGTCGGAAGCGGT
>NW_006399768.1:1160301-1164287 GCF_000299155.1 Elephantulus edwardii | reverse complement strand
ATAATTGTTATGTTATTAGGTGCTGTTGAGTCAAATGTGACACATAGCGACCCTACAGCTCTGAAGCCTGCCCTATCCTGAGCCAATCTCACTGAAACCAACACACGTATCCCCGTTGCCCCAGTTACTGTATCCAACCATCTCATTTGGAGTCTTCCTCTCCTGCACTGTTCCTCCATCCTTCTGTGCATGATGTCCTACTCCAAGTACAGGTACCTCTTGGCCATGTGCCCAAATTATGTGAATACGGGCTTAAAAATCCTAACCTCCAAGGAGAAGCTTGGTTTCACCCTCTCCAAGATATATCTGTTTTCTTGGCAGCATGTGGTATCTTCAAGACATTTCTCAAGCACTACAGCTCAAAGGCATCAATTCTTCAATCCTCTTTAGTCCTTGTCCAGCACTCTGATGCACAGCAAGTAATTTCAAAAATCATGGCCTGGATCAGGCACACCTTAATCGCTAAATTGACATAATTGCTTTTCAGTATTCTGGAGATGTCCCTGACAGCAGATTCTCCCAATACAATTTATCTTTTGATTTCCTGACTGCTGCTTCCAAGAGTGTTGATCGATCATAGAGCCAAGAAACTTATAAATGTTAACAACTTCAATCACTTCTCCATCTATCATGGTGCTGTCAATTGGTCCAATGGTGGGAGTCTTTCTTCTTGATATAAAGCTACAATCCATACTGAAGACTACAGTCTTTGATGTTCTGAAGCAAGTGCTTCAGGTTGTCTTCAGTTTCTGCAGGCAAGGTTTTGTCACTTGTATAACATAGGTTGTTGAAGAGTCTTCCACTAAACTTCATTCCACATTCCTCTTCCTTAAGCCCAGCCTCTCAAATGATCTATTCTGCATATAGATTGAAAAGATATAGAGACAGGACACATTCCTGATTCGCTGTTCTCTTGAACCATGAAGTGTTTTCTTGCTCTGTTCTGAGAACTACTTCCTTGTCCAAGCATAGGTTTCACATGAGAATAATCAAGAGTTCAGGGATTCCCATTCTCCTCAAGTTTAGACTCAATTTGTTGTGATCCACACAGTCAAATGCCTTTGTATAGTCAATGCACAATAAAATACATGGTAAATGAAACATACATAAACATTCCTCAGGTACTCTGTTTTCTACCAAGATCCATATGACATTGACAATAATGTCTCTAGTGCCATGTCTCAAAACCTCACTTGGCGATAATGTCTCTAGTGCCATATCTCAAAAACCCACTTACAGTTCTGACAATCCAGTGTTCCAGTAGTTTTTGATTAATCTTCAGCAGGATTTTGCTTGTGTGTGATATTACTGATATTGTTTGACATTTTCCACACTCTTTCATGTCACTTTTTTTGGAATAGAAATAAATATGGAACTGTTTCAATCAGTTGGCCAGGTAGCTGTTCTTCAGATTTGTTGGCACACGTGGTGAGCACATATAGGGAAGCATCTATTTGTTGAAATATGTCAACTGGTATTGAGTATTGGTATTGGTATGACTGATGTGAATTAACCTGGCAGTAAGTTAAGTAAGGCCTAGAGATCTACAGAGCATAGTCACCTCCACATTAGCAGGTTTGTCTATGATTTATGATTTATTACAAGTTGAGTTTCTCACTGCTCTTTCACAAATCAATTCCATAAATATTTCATTACTTATAGTGTTCTAAATATTACCACATGATCTAAAGCCATGAAAAGAAAATTGTGCTCTCTGCAATTTACAAGCAACAAAATTTAGTGGAAGTGTGCAGGTAGTAATAATTCTTCCTTTATTTTGGTAGTATTTTATTGTTGTGCAAACGTAAAATATTTATTGTTAATTAAGAAGATACACTAGGTAGATAATATTTTAGAATATCATGATATCCTTAAATAAGTTGCCTGTACCTGACATCTTTTCATTTTATTATTATATTTATGAGTTCCAGATATTTATGTCTCATACTTATTAATGAACTTAGACAGTAAGCATCAGAGAATTGGAAGAGTTAGTTTTGTCCATCTATTAATAATTCTGTGAAATTGCTTCTCAATTTTAAAATTAAGTTTCAATGTAGGGAATGCTGTCACTTACTCTAGGGTTTGCTGAGTTGGAAATATAATTATGTGAACATTCAGTTTCAAAGTATTGATGTGATAAGCATTTACTACAAAGATTTTAAAATTGATGTTTCACTATAATCTTTATTCCCCTCCCACATTTTTGTTTAATAAAATTTGATTATATAAAATCACCACATTGCCATTTGAAGACTAACTATATAAGAAGTTTATAGAAGTTCTTAGTCAATTTATCCTTGCTACAGAAAGATATCATTAGAGCCTTCAGCAGACCAGTAAATACCATAAATTCTCATTTTGTATAACAATTCGGAGCTGGTCCCTAACCCAGCCATCTCAGGCAAGAAGACAACTCAGAGTCCACATTCTCATGGACCCCAATCACCTTGAAATCCAGGCTCAGACCCAGCAAAGGGAGCTCTTCAAAACCAAGTTTCAGCACCGAACCAGTCAGATATTTCCTTTTTGAAGCTTAGGCAGAGGAAAGACTGCTTGAAGTCTATGTACCTGAAGAGCCCTTCCCCAAAGGATAATCCATTAGCTATTACACTTATGCCAGAAATGAAGGTGTAAAAAATACATCTATATGTAGTTAACATGTGTATAGTTAACATATACATAGGTAATATATATAGTTAACATATATATAAATATTACAGTTAACATATATATAGGTAATATATATAGCTAACATATATAGAGTTCACATATATCTAAACACACATACACATAGTTAACATATCTAGTTAGCAAATGTATATATAGTTGTTGTTATGTGCTATCTAGTCACTTGCTACGCATAGTGACTATGTACAAGAGCCCTAAACCCTGCTATATCCTGTGCCAATCGCACTGCCTCTGACACACCCATCCCGATTACACTAGTCACTGAATCAATCCACCTCATAAAGGGTCTTCCCCCCTTGCACCATCCCTCCAACCTCCCAAGTATGATGTTCCTCTTCAAGGACCTGTCCATCCTTACAACATATCCAAAGTATATCAGATGTAGCCCCGGAATCCTTGCCTCCAAGGAGTAGCCTGGTTTAAAACTCTCCAGGAAGAACCTGTTTGTTTTCTTGGCAGTCCAGGGTACATTCAATACTCTTCTCCAAGCACCACAGCTCAAAGGCATCAATTCTCCTTTTATCCTCCCCAGTCACTGCCCAACTCTCTGATGCATAACAAATGATTGCGAAGACCATGGCCTGTATCAGACATCAGACGCACCTTAATCTCCAGAGAGACACCATTGTTCTTCAGTACTTTGGAGAGGTCCCTAACTGCAGACTTTCCCATCGCAATACGTTTTTTGATTTCCTGGCTACTGATGCCAAGAGTGTTGACCATGGAGCCAAGCAGACTAAAGTTGTTAGCAACCTTAATCTCTTCACCATCCATCCTAATGCTGTCAGTTGGTCTAGTGTTGAGAATCTTTGTCTTCTTGACATTGAACCTCAATCCTTAATAAGGGCTGCAGTCCTTTACTCTGCAGCAAGTGCATCAGGTCCTCCTCAGTTTCAGCAAGCAGGGTTGTGTCATCTGCAAAATGCAGATTGTTAATAGATCTTCCACCAATTCTGAGTTGCTATATGCAGAACAGATTATCCGGGAGGCTGGGCTCTATGAGGAGAAATGTGGAGTCAAGATTGGTGGACAATTTATCAACAATCTGTGTTATGCAGATGACACAACCCTGCTTGCTGAAACTGAAGAGGACCTGAAGTGCCTGCTTCAGAGTGTCAAGGACTGCAGCCAACAATATATATTGAGGCTCAATGTCAAGAAGACAAAGATTGTCACCACTGGACCAATTGGCAGCATCAGGATGGATGGTGAAGAGTTTGAGATTGTACACAGCTTTAGTTTGCTTGGCTCCATAGTCAACAGTCTTGGCACCAGCAGCCAGGAAATTAAAAGGC
>NW_006399768.1:1157490-1159404 GCF_000299155.1 Elephantulus edwardii | reverse complement strand
ATATAGTTAACTTACATATATAGTTGACACATATTTACAGATTTAACAGATATATAGTTAATAGATGATATAGATAATATAGATATGTAGATATAGAGATGATGGAGATAGAGAGGTAGATACAGTTGTTGTATAAAATGGACTTCCTTGTATGCATATGAATATTATCCTGTCACAGTATTGTATTTCAAGACACATCTAGAAATTTATTTTTTAACTGTGAAAGCAACCCCATGTTTCCTCACCTTTTCATTTCCAGCATAGCAGATCATATGACCATCTTACTCAAAATGTCCCATGTCAGTCCATCTCATCTTACCAATATGTAGTATGTCAATATTTATGCATTCCATTTCCTCCTTAACAATAAATAATTTTCCTACATTCATAGTTTTCACATTCTGTTACAAACACTAGTGTCAACTTGCAACTGTTCCTCTTCCTTTATATTTCCATACTTGACAGCTCCTCCTCTGTTGCCCTATCTGCTGGTCTAAGTGTGTTCTATTGTACATAGAATTTTCGAAGACATGCTAGATAGGAAGTGGATCACAACAAACTGTGGCTAACTCTGAGAAGAATAGGAATCCCAGAACACTTGATCGTGCTAATGTGAAAACTATACTTGCACCAGGAGGCAGTCATCACAATAGAACAAGGAAGCACTGCATGGTTCAAAATTGGAAAAGGTATATGCCAGGGATATGTCTTATCTCCATACCTTTTCAGTCTACATGCATAACAGATTATGCAGGAGGCTGGGCTCCGGGAGGAGAAAAGTCATATTAGGATCAGAGGAAGATTTGTAAATAATCTGTGTTATGTAGATAAAACATCCTGCTTGCTGAAATTGAGGAGGATCTGAAGTGCTTGCTGCAGAAAGTCAAGGACTGCAACCTTCAATATGGATTGAGGCTCAATATCAAGAAAACAACGAAAATGCTCACCACTGTGCCAATTAACAACATTATGATAGATGGTGAAGAGATTGAGATTGTTAACAGCTTTAATTTGCTTGGCCCCACAATCAACACTCTTGGCACCAGCAGCCAGAAAATTAAAAGATATTTTGTGATGGGAAAATCTTCTGTTAGAGACTTCTCCACAATACTGAAGAACAAACATATCAGTCTGGAGACTAAGGTGCTCCTGATACAGGCCGTGATCTTTGCAATCACTTACTGTGCATCAGAGAGCTGGACAATGACTACGGATGATAGAAGGAGAACTGATGCCCTTGAGCTCTGGTGTCTGAGAAGAGTATTGAATATAACATGAACTACTAAAAGAATGAACAGGTTAATTCTGCTGGAGAGAGTTAAACCAGGCTCCTCATTGGAGACAAGGATTCTGAAGCTTCTTCTGACATATTTTGGACATGTTGCAAGGAGCAACCATTCCTTGGAGATGGATGTCATGCTTGGGAGGGTGGAGGGACAGCACAGGAGAGGAAGCCCCTCTTTGAGATGGATTTATTCAAGTGACTGTGGCAATGGGGGTAGGTATGTGAGAGACAGTGCAATTGGCACAGGCTAAAACAGGCTTTAGGGCTGTTGTATATAGGGTTACTATGAGTTGGAGGCAACACTACGGCACATAACAACAACAACAATATAAAATGGAGTCAGAACCAACACATAGATGACCATCTGGTGGGCTTTCAGAAGTAGTTAATTTCATGAGGGTAGACTGCCTATCTTTTTCCCATGGACCAGCTAGTGGACTAGAAAGACAAGCTTTCAGGATTACATAAATTTACATGTATAAACTGTGGCTGACTCTGAGAAGAATGGGAATCCCAGAACATTGAATTGTGCTAATGCGAAACCCGTACTTGGATCAAGAGGCAGTAGTCAGAACAGAGCAGGGCAACACTGCATGGTTCAAAATTGGGAAGGGTGTACGCCAGGGATG
>NW_006399768.1:1139476-1156731 GCF_000299155.1 Elephantulus edwardii | reverse complement strand
GGATTGATTCAGTGACTGGGGTAATCGGGATGGGTGTGTCAGAGGCGGTATGGTTGGTGCAGGATAGAGCAGGGTTTAGGGCTGTTGTGCATAGGGTCGCTATGAGTCAGAAATGACTCGACGGTACATAACAACAACAACAACAACAATTGTATTTCTATATTGTTGTTGTTGTTATGTGCCTTCGAGTTGCTTGCGATTCATAGCGACCCTATGTACAAAAGCCCTAAACGCCATTCTATCCATATTCCAACCTAGGCATCTCAAACAGTGCGCACTCATTCCCACCACTCCAGTCACAGAATCGAGAAGCAGACTACTACAAACTTCACATAAAACAAAAGTAAGATGCTACCCCCAAAACATGAGCAAAACACAGACAGTCAACGGACCTGCTAAAGGAGGAAAGGCTGATAGAAATTCTAGACACAGTATTCGAAGAACAATGAGTAAATATTGCTAATGGATGAAAGAAAAATATGATGAATTTCATAAAGCTACAAGCAAAACCCTAAAGAAACTTAAAAAGGAAACAGAAAAATAAGAGATAGCAATGCGGAAAAAGACCAACATCTCAGAAATTGTCTACATTTTGGAAGGACATATGCACAGAATTAAAAAGATGATGTGCAGAATCAGTGAAGAAGAAAAAATTTTCAGCACTGAGACAAGAAGAAGAGAAAAAGGAAAAGGAAAAAGAAAACAAAGGGAAGAAAATCAAGAAAGCCTAAGAATAAGAGATAGCATCAAGAAGAATGTTGTTGCTGTTATGTGCCGTTGAGTCAACTGTGACTCATAGCGACCCTAAGCACAGTCACTCTAAACCCTGCCCTTTCTTGAGTCAGTCTCACTTTTTCTGACACACCTGCCCCCATAAATCCGGTTACTGTGTCAACCAGTCTCATTCAGGGTTTTGCTTTCCTGCTTTCTAAAGCATGATGTCCTTCTCGAAGGACTGGTCCCTTCTGACAACATATCCAAAGTGAGATGAAGCTTCAAAATGCTTGCCTCCAAGGAGCAGTTTGCTTTCATCTTCTCCAGGACACAACTGTTTGTCCTCTTGGTGGTCCATGATATGTTTAATACACTTTTTCAGTACCACAGCTCAAAGGCATTGATTCTTCTTCTTTAATCCTTAGTCATTGTCCAGCTCTGTAATGCATAGCAGGTAATCATTGCATGTTGTTGTTGCTATTGTTGTTGTTATGTGCTGGCAAGTCACTGGTGACTCATAGCGACCCTATGCACAATAGCCCTGAAACTTGCTCTATCTTTTGCCAACCTATTGTCTCTGACATCTGTTACATCTGTTACCACAGTCACAAAAGTAATCCATCTCTCGAGGGTTTTCCTGTCTTCCGCTGTCCCTTCATACTTCCAAGCATAATGTCCCTCCCCAAGGACTTATTTCTCCTTGTAACATGTGCAAAGTATGTCAGATTAAGCCTCAGAATCTTTGCCTAAAAGAATCAGCCTGGTTTCACCTTCTCTAGGACAAACCTGCTTGTTCTCCTGGTAGTATATTCAATACTATTCTCCAGCACCACAGTTCAAAGGCATCAGTTTTCCTTCTAGCTCTCTGATACATAGCACATAATTGTGAAGACCATGGCCTGAATCAGGCACACCTTGGTCTCCAGACTGACATCATTGCTCTTCAGTACTCTGAAGAAGTCCTTGACATTAGACTTTTCCAATGCGATACATCTTTTAATTTCCTGACTACTGATAGTGTTGATTGTGGAGCCAAGCAACCTAAAACTTAACAATCATATAGATATTCTGTATTATATAATACATATTATTTATGTATGTAAATTTTAGGTAAGACCATAGCTTGGATCATGAGTATCTGACGGTCTAGACTGATGTTGTTTTTCAATAATCTGGAGAGGTCCCTGACAGCAGACGTTTCCCATTGAAACGTGCCTTTTGATTTCCTAACTGCTGATGCCAAGAATATTGATTTTGGAACTAAGCAAGCTGAGATTGTTAACAATCTCAATCTCCATCTCTTATGGCATTGCCAACTGGTGCAATGTTAAAAATCTTTGTTTTCTGGGAGTAATGCATATGTATATAATTGGAATTCCAGAACAGGAAGAAGCAAAAAGGGCACCAAAATTGGTGGAAGAGTTAGTAGAAGAAAATTGACTTGGTATGAAAAATAAGAAAACACACATCCAAAAAGACTGGCTGAATCCCAAGTAGAGTAGACTCCAAAGGAAAACACCCAAAGCATATCATAGACAAATTCTCCAGAATCAAAGACAAGGAGAAAATTCTGAAAGCAGCTAGAGAAAAACTTAGAGTAAACTATCAAGGATACCAAATAAGATTAAGTTACAATTGCTTTGGAGAAATTGTTCAAACAAGAAGACAGTGGAAAGATGCATACAAAACACTGATTAAAAAAAAAACAAACCAACAACAAAAAAAACCCCACCAAATACAACTGCCAACAAAAAATACTGTACTAAGAAAAGCTATCTGTTAAACATGACAGAGAGATCAGTATATTCTCTGTAAAGCAGAAACTAAGGGAGTTTGTGAAAGCAAGATCAACTTTATAAAAAAACTAAAGGAAGTCCTTACTACAGAAACACCACAGAAAGTGTTTAGATCAAAGTAATCAGCAACTTTACAGAAAAGAACTGAACAAAATGACAACAGACTGAAGATGAATTGTTTAAACTCACCAGTAAGGAGAAATAAAAACTAGAAAATTGGATAAAGAACCAAAATATTGAGAGCAATCTATGAGGTGCTATTTGGCCAGATTTAAGTAGATTCCATTTCCTTGGTTCTCCTTCTTCCTGAGGACCTTTCATTTTATTAGTCTCTTTCTTAGATCGGTTCTCATTCACTTTGGGTACGTTGAGGTTTATTGTAAAGTTGGAGAGTAGGATTAGCCAAGTTCCAAAAACAAAATTACAGTGTCTTAGAGTATGAGAGGAAAAGTAGCCTTATTTTTCCTTACCTGAGATATAACACTGTGAAATTCAATGTTAAACTGAAAGCCCTGCTGCAATTTTCCTACAACGTAGTTATTTGGTTAACTTTTTTAAACTAAGTTTAAGCTTTGTTGTTATGTGCCATCAAGACACTTGTGACTCATAGCAACCCTATGTACAACAGCCCTAGACCCAGCTCTATCCTATGCCAATCGCTCTGCCTCTGACACACCCATCCCGATTACCACAGTCACTGAATCAATCCACCTCATAGAGGGTCTTCCACTCTTGTGCCGTCCTTCCACCGTCCCAAATATGATGTCCTTCTCCAAGGACCTGTCCCTCCTTGCAACATGTCCAAAGTGTGTCAGACGAAGCCCCAGAATCCTTGCCTCCAAGGAACAGCCTGGTTTAACCCTCTCTAGGCTGAATCTGTTTGTTTTCTTAGCAATCCAGGGTACATTCAATACTCTTCTCCAGCACCACAGATAAAAGGCATCAATTCTCCTTCCATCCTCCCTAGTCATTGTCCAACTCTCTGATGCATAACAAGTGATTGCGAAGACCATGGCCTGTATCAGATGCACCTTAGTCTCCAAAGAGACACCATTGCTCTTCAGCACCTTGGAGAGGTCCCTAAAAGCAGACTCTCCCATTGCAATGCGCCTTTTAATTTTCTGGCTGCTGGTGCCTAGAATGTTGACCGTGGAGCCAAGCAGAGTAAAGTTGTTAATAATTTCAATTTCTTCACCATCCATCCTGATGCTGCCAATTGATCCAGTGGTGAGAATCTTTGTCTTTTTGACATTGAGCCTCAATCCAGTTTAAGCTACTGTTAATAAATTAAAAGGGGGAGAATGCCTGTTTGTCCACTAAGGCTTTGATTTTTCACCCATTTCATATTGTTTTATGTGTTGTAATTCATTTGTTTGATACCATTTTTGATGTTTAAAATTGGTTGTCTTGTAAATATCCTATAGAGTTGAACTGTAAATAATAAAAAGAATTAAAATACAATATTAAACTCTCTATAAGAGACATAATTGATAAATTAACATAAAGACATACTAAAAATCAAAAGCTAGAAAAATATATATACCAAGAGCAGTAGTTTAGTGGATCTTTTGCATAAAGTTTGGCTTCATTAAACCATTGTCTTTGACCATGTTATTGCTCTTTCCAGTGTTTATACTGGCATTGCTGTTGATCTGATCCACTTACTTCAAATCTGCCTTCCCTGCATATGCATGGTCAATCTATATCATCAGTAGCTATGTGAGCCATTTCTTCTTCATGCCGTTAGGGCGTGCTAGTCTATCCACAAAGGAATTGGTTAGACTAGTCATTAAATTGAGCAAATTCATTGGCGAACATGTGAATCTCACCACCAGGTAAAAAGAAGAGATGAAACACACATCCTTGAGGTCCAGAGAGTCCTGTGTAAGGGATTTAGTTAAAAAACAAAATCCAGAGTTTGAGATTGTACCTTGATGTCAATTGAGAAATTATTTGGAAATAGGGATTATATCTTGTAGTTAACCATAATTATAGCCTGTTAACTTCTCTAATGCACCTCACAAACTTGAAATCTATGTGGTTACTGATACGGATTTTTGGACCCAGTAAGTAGATGCAGGACATGGGAAAACATTTCTAAACGCATGGGAATTAGGTGTGTGCTGTGAGTACTATTGATGGAACAGTTCCTTCTTGTGAAGTTAGTAGAAGTTGGAATCTACCATATTCATGCTTCCCTTATGGATATTACTGTTTTTAAAAGCAAATAGCAATTTTTTTAAAAGTACTAGAAATAATAATCTCTGATAAAATAGACTTCTAGGTAAAAAACAGCATAAATTACAAAGAACGGCACTAAATCATCCTTAAAGTGTCACTAAAACAAGGTGGCAAAACCATTTCTACTCACCAAATTATAAAACTTCAAGGTGCACAACACAAATATAACCAGACTTAAAAAAACAAATAAACAATACAATAGTTCGAGGTGATACCAACACACCACTAGACCATTATAAAGGAATTCAACAAAGATGCAAAAGAATTGGAATGCACATAAAAAGAGTGTATGCAGTAAACAGACAGCCGCATCAGGCTATTATACACGCTAAATAGGAAATCTATCCCCATCAATAACATCCACAGTACAAAAACAATTCCTACAAGGTCAGACATGTTCTTCCATGCTACTGCACCTATTTCTATTTATTCTGACAGCAACATTACAGTTCTACATAGTCTGAAGTGGCAATAGCTACACAGAACCACACTCCCATAATGGAGTTTTAATAATGAAATTATAAAACCTGGAAGTTAAGAAGCTATAATGCTGATTGGCAGCAGAATACATCCCTCAGTCTAGACAGCTTCTAAAGAGTGGTCAAAGGTCCTTGGACCGTCAGCCTTATGGCTTAGGTAGGTGCTACACTGTTTCCTTAATCTTTTCAGTTATGGCATCTTCCTAACTCTTCTAGCAAACTTGGGAGAAGGGCTCTTTCTCTATTTCCATGAGGTAACAGTTCCAAGTAAGCTTTGTCTCTTTTTGGTTTCTGGTTTTTCTGCTGGGGCTACTAGTTTTTTGTATAGATTATGGCCTTGCTGATGTAGGAATCTCTGGCCACAAAGATATGTGCCAGGTCTTCTTTCTTATTGCTTCTGGTATTTCCAAATTCTGCCTCTTGTCCATTTAATGCTGAGACTAGCCAATCCCCTTGTGGATAGACACTCTATATGTATGATCCTACCCATCTGTGTGGCCCAATCAAACACAACTAGGACAATTGAACATGTTGAATAAACCCTTAGCATCAGACTATGTAATTAACTAATTCAACCTTTTAGACTTATACAGGGTAATCCACCTTTAACAAGTTTATATGCAGAGAGCTCTTGTGGCCTCGTGGTAAAAAGCTTCAATGCAATCCCAGAGGTATGTGGTTCAAATCCACCAGATGCTCTACTGGAGAAGGAGGGATAATCTCCTCTTGTCAGATCCAATTTGACGGCACACACACACACACACACACACAGTTTATATGCGTACTTCTCCAGTGTGCATGGAACATCCTCAAGAATAGATTGTGATTATGTCTTAGGTCACACACACACACACACACACACACACACACACACACACACACAAAAACCCCACCCATTTTCAATAAATGAAAAGTCATTGAAGTACTGCAAAGCATTTTTTCAAATTGTTGTTGTTATGTGCTTCCCAATTAACAATGATTCATTACAGCATATTGCACAATATCTCTGAATCCTGCTCTAGTATGAGCCAATCTCACTCTTTCTGACACACCTACCGTCATTATTCCAGTTACTGTGTCAATGCATCTCATAAGGGGTCTTCCTCTCCTGTGCTGTCCCTCAATCCTTGCTAAGCATGATATAATTTTCCAAAGATGTCGTCTGGCAAAATGCCTAAAGTATGTGAAACAGAGTCTCAATATCCTTGCCTCCAAGGTGCAGCTTGGTTTCACCCTATCTAGGTTAGATTGTTAGTTTTCTTGGCAGTCCATTATATGTTTAATACTCTTCTCCAGCAACACAACTCAAAGGCATCAATTCTTTTACTGTCTTCCTTGGTCATTGTCCAGCTCTCTGATGTATGGCCTCAATCAGACTGATGTTCTTGCTTTTCAGTACTCTGGAGAGGTTTCTGACAGCAGATTTTGCTAATTCAAACTGTCTTTTGATTTCTTGACTATAGGCCTCACTACAGTGCAATAAAATAAAACTCTCTAACAGGAGGATACCAAGCCAAAGGTCGTATAGCCCTGGTGTGTCCACTTACCCTATAACGGTAACTTGTGCTTGCTGTGAGGCTGAACACTGTGACATTGATGTGTCAAATGAATTAATGGCTGGTTACCCAATGCAGACTAAGAGTGGGGTGGAGCTCCCCGATTAAAACAAGCTTGAAGCTTGAAAGCAGGAGCAACATCCACTACTGGAATAGTTTGTCTCCGGAAACCCTATGAACCTGGAGAGAGGATGAGAGACATATGAGTGCTGAGAACTCTCCTTCATAGGGTCGCTATGAGTCACCTGCAACTCAACGGCACTTAACAACAACAACAAACAGGAGGATAAAGCACCCAATATCTATCTAGATATCTATATCACCACTGATACAGATATATGTACAATCTATTGAGGGAGCTCTGGTGGCCTAGCGGCAAGAAGCTGTGCTGCAATCATGGTGGCACATGGTTCAAGACCACCAGCCGTTCCAAAGGAGAAGGATGGGCAATTTCCTCCCATGTAATTAACTGCCTCTGAAATCCTGCCAGAGGGTGAGCCATCAAATGGATCCTAGTCGACAGTAAACAACAACAAAAACAACAAAAATATCCATATATTATATAATATAATATAAATGTTTTAATAAGTAGAAAAACATAGAGAAAATAGACAAACTCACAACCTATCTAAACCAACACACACAAGTAGAAAACTTGATAAGATACATCTTGAAAGAAAAAAATTGGTCATAAAAAACTCCCCACCAAAAAAAGTCCTGGACAAAATGGTTTACCAGTGAATTTTACAAATATTCTTTGAAAAGCTAAAAACAGTTCTATATACATTATTTTGGCAAATAGAAAAGGAAGAAACTCTCCCAGATTTATTCTATGAAGCAAAAATAACCCTGAAAGCAAAGCCAGGTAAAGACTCAATAAAACAGAAACCTATAAGTCAAACTTTCTCAAGAACACTGGCACAATATTCCTTAACAAAATCCTAATCAAGAGAATCCAACAATATATCAAAAGACTAATATATGCTGACCAACTTGGGTTCATACAAAGCATGTAACATAAAAAAAAAACAAAAACATAATAATGGTTCAACATAAGAAAAACAATAAATGCAATTCATCATATCAACAAAAAAAGAGGAGGGAGCCCACATGACCACCTGGACTAATGTGGAAAAAACTTTAAGAACATTCAATAAAAGAATATTCAACAAAATAGAAATAGAAGATCATTTCCTCAATACAATTAAGAGCATGTTCAACAGTCAACATCATCCTCAGTGGAGAGAGATTCAAGACATATCCACTGAGAACAAGGACCAGCCAAGGATGCCACCATCACCACTGCTATTTAATATTTGTTGGAAACCCTAGTGAAAAATGTAAGAAAAGAGGAGAAAACACGATGTATCCAATCTGGCAAAGAGGTGGTAAAACTATTTTTACATGCAGGTGATGTGATGAAATGCTTAGAAAACCTTAAATATTCAGCAAGAAAACTGTTGGACATGGTTGACCAATTCAGTAATGAAGCAGAAAAAACAAGATCAGCATAAAAATCAGTTGGATTTTTCTTAGTAGGAAAATTACATGGAAAAGAAAACAAGAAAAACAATACTAATTGCAATAGCTAATCATAAGATGGAACACTTAGGACCAAATCTAACTAGAGATACAGAAGACATATATAAAGAAAATAACAAATCACTAATATTAGAAACAAAAGGAGAACTAGAAAAATGAAATAATACATAGCACTCATGGATACAAGTGTTCAACACTATGAAAATAACAATTCTACCAAAATAATCTATAAATAAAATGCATTCAGAGGCTGATACAGTTCTTTCATGAGAAGGAAAAGGCAATATCTAATTTAGACTGGAAAGGAAAATGACTACAAATAAGTAAAGCACTACTTAAAAAAGAGAAATCAATAGGCTTTATGCTCTTTGATCTTAAATTTATTAAACTCCTATAGTAGTCAAGATAATAAGGTACTGGGATAGCAATATAGATCAATGGAATAAAATTAAGAACTCAGAAATAAACCCATCTACTCATGGTCAATTAATCTTGGACAAGAAGCAAAATAAACTAAATGAGGAAATGATATACATGCTGACCAACTGGGATTCATACAAAGCATGTAGCATAAGAAAAATATAATGGTGGTTCAACATAAGAAAATCAATAAATGCAATTCATCACATCAGCAAAAAAGGGAGGAAAAAGCCCACAGGGTACCTCAACTGATGTGCAAAAAACTTTAAGAAAATCCAGTAAAAGAATATTCAACAAAATAGAAGTAGAAAATAATTTCCTCAATACAATTAAGAGCATATCCTCTAAAAGAAAATGCCTTTTTAGCAAATGGTACTGGTAAAATTGGACATCAAAATGAATGCTGAAATGAGATATTCACCTCATACACAAAAAACAATTCATTGTGGACCAGGACCTACTCTAGAAACCTAAAACAACAAAGATCATCAGAAACAAAAAAAAGTAACAAACTTAGAATCCCTGTACTAGGCTATAAATAACAGAAAACTACGAAACACTTCTGTGAGAAACAATAAAAGACCTATCTTTGTTGTTGTTGTTAGGTGCCGTCCAATTGAGTATACCTCATGGCAACCCTAAGAACATAACTGAGCCCTCTCCTATCTTTGTCATCTACACAACCTCAGTTGAGGATTGATTTTAAATTCACATCACACAATGTGATTTTTGTGGGGTTAAATTAAACAGTACATTGTCTTGCTTTACTTTAGCTTACAATACTGGTTTAACTTCTCTGTAATGACATTTAGCATCTTTTCTCTACATCCACATTTAACTTCTTGTGTTTGTACACCTATAAATCAACTGAACTAGTGTAGTGAATGGTTTTGTAGGGGGGTCTTTGTCAATGTGTACTTCAAAATCCCTTATGTAGAATATAATCTCATGTCTGTTTGAAATGTGAGGGATAATCTTATGCTGAGATCAAAAATAGTACTTGTCCTCAATTCTTTCCCCAATTAAACATTTTAACATTGGGAAGTGAGATGTATTTCCTGAGTTACGATTGGTTGAACTGGACATTGTTTATAAAAATTTAAGTTGCCTGTTTAAATTGAAGGCTCTTTTCTTAGTCTAGGTGAATTTTCTTTCTATACAAAAGAAGCCCTGCAACTTTGAATTGGGGATAATAGTATGTTAAATTGGTTAATAAATGACTAAGTTATAAAACCCCTTCCAGATATACTAAGGAACTTAGACACATACATATAACTATCTATATATCTCTATCTCTATCTCTATATCTCTATATCATCTATATAATCTATCTCTATCTATCTCTATCTCTATCTATCTCTTTCTCTATCTCTATCTATCTATCTAGGGAGCTAAGGTGACATAGGGATGAGGAGCTGCACTGACAATTTGAAGGCATGCAGTACAAACCCACCAGCTACTCTGAAGTAAAATGATGGGTAGTCTCTCATGCAATACACTGCCTATGAAAATCAGCTGGAGAGTTAACTATGGATTGGTTCCAACTTGATGGCTTTTGTTCTTGTTAGGTGTCATAGAGTCTAGTATGACTCATAGTGCCCCTTTGAATGAAAGATTTGAACCCTGTTCTATCCTGTGATATCCTCACACTTCCTGACACACTAGAACCTATGGCAGCAGTCACCTTGTCAATCCACATTGTCGAGAGTCTTCCTATCCTTCGCCAACCCTCCACCATTCCCAGTATTATATCTCTCCCTGTTCCAGGAATAGCCCTTCCTACCAACATGTCCAAAGTATGTGAGGCAAAATATCATAATCCTTATCAGCACTCTGGACATTTTGTTTGTTCTTTTGGCCATCCATGGCATGTTCAATGCTCTTCTCCAACACCACAGATCACAGGCATGAAGTCTTCCTTTGTCATTTTTACTCACTGTTCAGCTCTCAGATGCATAGCAAGTGACCAGAAAGACTATGGCCTGAATCAGATGTGCCTTAGACCTCAAACTTACATCATTACTCCTAAAAAATTTGGAAAGGTCTCTAACTGCTTATTTTCCTAGGACAATGTGTCTCCTTATTTCCTTACTGCTTGTTCCAAGGATGTTAATTGTGGATTCAAACAAGATGAAGCTATTTCCAGTTTCTATCTCCTCTCCACCCATCATGATGTTGCCTCTCAGTCCAGTTATAGGAATTTTTGTTTTCCTGGCATAGAGATTCAATTCATACTGAAGGTTGCATTCCTTGATTTTGTGCAACAACTGCTTCAAATCTTCCTCACTTTCAGCAGACAAGGTTGTCTGCATAACACATCTACATAACATAGGTTGTAGACAAGTCTCCCTCCAATCGTGATGACACACTCCTCTCCATAGAGTTCAGCTTCTCAAATAATTTGCTCAGCATACAGATGAAATGAGAATGAAGAGACAATATAATCCTGACACTTTCCCTTCTCAATTTTAAACCTTGAAGTGTTACCCTGCTCTGTACACACAACAGCCTCCTGGTCCAGGTATAGGCTATCAATGGGCACAATTAAGTGCTCTAGAACTCCCATTCTTCTCAATGTCAGTTACAACTTATTATGATCCACACAGTCAAATGCCTTCTTATAGTCAATGAAACACAAATAGTTATTTTTCTGGTATTCTTTACTTTTAGCTAGGATACATTTGATATCAGCAAAGATATTCCTGGTATTGTGGCCTCTTCTAAATTCTGCTTGAACTGGCAATTCCCTAGCTATGTACTATTCTAGCCATTTTTTGAATCACCTTCAGCAGCTTTTGGCTTGTGTGTGATATTAATGATATTTTTCAATAGTTCCCATATTCAATTGGATCACTTTTCTTGTGATTGGGAAAAACTATGGACCTCTTTCAATCCCTTGGACAGCTAGCCCTTCAAATTTCCTGGCACAGTGCATCCAAGGCTGCATCAGTTAATTGAAATAAATCAATTCGTAACCACTCTATACCCTGCTCTATCCTGTGCCAATCTCATTGTCACTGAAACACCTACTCACATTACCCTAGTCATTGAATCAATCCATCTCATTGAGGGTCTTCCTCTTTTGCACTGTCCCTCCACCCTCCCAAGCATGATGTCCCTCTCCAAGGACTGGTCCCTCTTTGCAACATATCTAAAGTATGTTTGGACAAAGTTTCCGAATTCTTGTCTCCAAGGAGCAGCCTGGTTTCATCCTCTATAGGATGAACCTGTTTGTTCTCCTAACCATCTATATTATAGTCAATACTCTTCTCCAGCACCACAGCTCAAATGCATTAATTCTTCTTCTATCATTCTTAATCATTGTCCAGCTTTTTTATGCATACCCAGTAATTGCAAAGACCGTGCCTCAACAAAGTGTTCCTTAGTTTCCAGACTGAAATTGTTGCTTTTCAGTATTTTAGAGAAGTCTCTGACCCAATGCAATTAATTTTTAAATTTCTTGGCTGATGGTACCATGAGTACTCCCTGAAATTTTTCATTGTAAATCAGTTCTTTCTGGTACAGTGATTCTGTGTATTCTCTCCATCTTCTTTTGATGCTTTCTGAGTCATTCAATATATTGTCCATAGCATCTTTCAATATTGAAACCTGAGGATTAATTTTTTCCACTTCTCTCAGTTTGGTAAATGCAGTTCTTCCCTTTTTATTCTCGAATTTTGCTTGGCACCAGTAGTCACAAAATTAAAAGATGTATTGTGATGGGAAAGTCTGCCATTAGGGACCTCTCCAAAGTACTGAAGAGCAATGGTGTCTCTCTGAGCATCTCATAGTGGCTATGGTCTTTTCTATCGCTTGTTATGCATCAGAGAGTTGGACAATGACTAGGGAGGATAGAAGGAGAATTGATGCCTTTGAGCTGTGGTGCTGGAGAAGAGTAGTGAATATATCATGGACTGCTAGGAAAACAAACAGATTCCTCCTGGAAAGGGTTAAACAGGGAGGCTCCTTGGAGGCAAGGATTCTGAGGCTTCATCTGACATACTTTGGACATGCTGTAAGGAGAGAGCAGTCCTTGGAGAGGGACATCATGCTTAGGCGGGTGGAGGGACAAGGCTGGAGAGGAAGGCGCTCTATGAGGTGGATTGATTCAGTCACTGGGATAATTGGGATGGGTGTGTTGGAGACAGTGTGATTGGCACAGGACAGAGCAGAGTTTAGGGCTGTTGTATATAGGGTCGCTATGAGTCACAAGCGACTCGACGGCACATAACAACAACAACAATTTTGCTTTATTCTCCTGATCTGCCTTTTGAAATTTTCTGGTCAGGTCCTTAATGTCTTTATTTTTCTTCCTTTGCTTTGACTTATCTGTATTCTAGCACAATATTCAGAGTCTGTTCTAACATCCATCTCATTCTGTAGTTAGATGTAGATTCTGTTACAGTTTTCATCAAACTGACATCATTGCTTCTCAATAATTTGGAGAGGATCCTGACTGCACACTTTCCCAGTGCATCATGTTTTCTGATCTCCTGACTGCTGGTATCAAGGATGTTGGTTGTGGATACAAGTAAAATGAAGTCATTAAAATTTTCAATCTTTTCTCCACCTATCATGATGTTGCTTGCTGGTCCAGTGGAAAAGTTTCCTTTTCTTAACATTGAGATATAATACATATTGTAGGGTGCATGTGTTGATTTTTTGCAGAAAGCACTTTGTGTCTTCCTCACTTTCATCAAGCAATGTTGTGTCATCTGTATAATGTAGTCCAATTATGAGATTTTCAATGATTCTCATGCTATATTTGTCTTCCCAGAGTCTATCTTCTCAATCAAATTGCTCGGCATACAGATTGAGTATGCATGTAGAGAAGATAAACCCTAACAGGCACCTTTCTTCATTTTAAACCATGTAGTGAACCTTGCTCTGTTCACATGACAGCCTGTTCTTGCAGATATAAGTTTCAAATGAGTACAATTGTGTGTCTCATTAGGTTTATGCTTAACTATCTCATCTTTTAGTTGCCTATTGTAAAAATTATATTTCATTTCTTATTCATTTCCCAGGTTTCTTTTGTTGCTTTAGAAAAATCCAAATGATTTTTGTATGTTAATATTATGTCCTGCCACTCTGCTAAGTTGGTCTTTTAGGTTTACAATTTTTTAAGTGTATGGGGTTTTCTATAAACACTGTCATGTTGTTGTTGTTGTTATTAAGTGCCATTAAGTTGAATACAACTCATAGTGATCCTATGAACAAAAGACCTGAATCTTGCTTTATAACTATTGTCATTTTGCTAAGTTTATAGAGTTCTAGAAGCATATTTTTTAGGAAGTAGATGCCACTCCTGCTTCTAAGCATGTTTTAATCTGGGAGCTTAACCAAACGCTCTCCACCACAGGTGACTATTATGGCATTGGACACACTAGTGCCATACCACCTGCACATTGAGATGATTTTACTTCCCTTTCCCAATATGCAAATTTCCTATTTGTTTCTCTTAACTAATTGCCCTAGTTTGAACTCCCAATGCGTATTGAAAAGGAGTGTTGATAGTGGGCATTGTTGTCTGGCCTCTGTTCACAAGAATAATGTCATTAAACTCTCTCTCTTGAGAATTATGTTAGTTTTTTGATGTTGTTGTTGTTGTTAGGTGCTGTTGAGTCTAGTATGATTCATAGTGACCTTATGAACAAAACATCTGAACCCAGTCTTGTCCTGTGCCATCCTCACACTTACTGACACACAGAGCCCATTGAAGCAGTCACTGTGTCAATCCACCTGGTTGAAGGTCTTCCTTTCCTTCTCCGATCATCTACCCCCCCTACATAGTGTCTCTCTCCAAAGAATAACACCTCCTTGCAATATGGTCCAAAGTACATGAGACAAAGTCTCATAATTTTTGCCTCCAAAGTGCGCACTGGCTGCACCATATCCACAGCATATCTGTTCTTACTCTTGACCTTCCATCTGATGCTCTTCTCCAACACTACAGCTCAAAGACATCAACTCTTTTTCTGTCATCCTTTCTCATTGCCCACCTCTCAATTGCATAGCTAATAATCAGAAATATTATGTCCTGAAATATATATAATTCAACTAAGTTGACAAAATTGTCCTCAATTATCATTTTGTTGAATGTTTTATATAGGAATGTATATTATAATTTATGAAAGGCCTTTTCTGTATCAATTGACAGGATTATGTGCTTTTCATTTATTTTATTGATATGGTAAATTAGATTATTTTTCTTATGTTGAACTATCCTTCCATGTCTCTTATAAATCCTATTTGATAATGATAAATTATATTTTGATACAGTGTTAGAATCTATTGGCTAGGACTTTGTTAAGGCTCTTTGTGTCTATGTTCATGAGATAAATTGATATTTAATTTTTTATTTTAAGTGTTGATCTATCTGGTTTTGGTGGCAAGGTTATGCTTGTATCATAGAATAACTCTGGAAATGTGTCTCCTTTATGTCTTTTTTTTTCCCCTTTATGTCTTTTTAACTAATTTACCAGAATTGGTGACAATTTATCTCTTAAGTATTTGGTAGAATTCACTGGTCAAGCTGTCTGGGCCAGAACTTTCCTTTTTTCAGGAGGCTTTGTACTGCCTTCTCTATTTCTTTTGTGATACTTCTATTCAAATTAACTATTTATATCTGTAGAAGAAGAACAATGCCTTTGAGTTATGGTGCTGGAAAAGAATATTGAACATACCATGGACTACTAGGAAAACAAATAGATCTGCACTGGAGAGGGTGAAACCAAGTTTTCCTTGGAGGCAAGGATTTTAAAGCCCAGTCTCACATTCTTTGGGCACATGGCCAAGGATACCAGTTATTGGCATCATGCTTGGAAGAGCAAGGGAAAGCACAGGAGAGGAAGACCCTGGATTAGATGGACTGACACAATAACTGGGATAATGGGTAGGTGTGTCAAAGACAGTGAGACTGGCTCTGAATAGGAGGAGTGTTCAGAGCTATAGTACATAGAATCACTGTAAGTTGTGGGTGACTTGATGGAATGTAACAACAAGAAGAAATAATTATGTAATATAAAATGTATACATATGATGAATAATTAATTATTGATGTTAATTTCAGCTAATATTCATAATTTATAGAAAGTTCTTTAATTTGTTCTTTTTATGATAAGAATTTTTCTGGATACTAGACTGCACTTAGGAGGAACTTCTCTTTAATTTGTTCTTGTTTGTCACAGTTTCTTAGAATTTCTGTTTTTGAGAAAATTTGGAAATTTTGAAGAACTCTGGTCAAATATTTTGTAAGAAGTACTTTTATTAGAATTTGTCGGTATTTTTCCCTTGATTAGACTTGAGTTATAGGTTGATGGAAACACGAGTGCAGAAGTAAAACGTAATTTTTCTCATATCAGAGTACTTATCATCCACCTGATTTATGGTTGCTAATGTGGACTCTTATCACCTAGAACAGTGTCTCTCAGATTTCTTCACTGTGAAACCAGTTCCTCCTTCTTTTTCCATGTAAATTGACTAGGCACATATGGGGTTATACTTTATCTAAAACCCACATTTTGAATTATTATTAATATTTAGAATTATTTATCTTCTTAAATTATCGTACACAGTACATTTGCCTTCTTCCTACATTTATTTATTTAGTCAATCAATACTTTTTTGTATAAGTAAAGGCTTATTGATAGTTATATTTTTGTAATACAATGCAGTTTTTAACTATTTAGTCAATCACTTTTTTACTATCAGTAATGGTTTATGGATAGTTATATTTTTTAAAATACAATGTAATTTTCAACTATTATTTTATTGGTCCAATTGTTTCAGCTTTGATTATGGAGAGTTTTACAATGACATAGGTTGGGTTTGTTGGTTTGGGGTTTGCTTTTTTTCTTTGGTGGTATTGAGCATTTTTAATCAATCATATGATCTACTATGACAGGAATGACAAAATAAAGAGAAATAAAATACAATTTATTATTTTAAAAAAGACATTCAAGATCCGTTTTTGAAGTGCAAAGCTGTAATAGAATTCTAGCTATACACATGCGAGAAAAATTTGTTAATACAACTATTATTAAAATATATTTACCAGCCACTAAAGCCAAAGATGAAGAAATTAAAGATTTCTGCCGAATTTTGCAGTCTCTAATTGATAGAACATGAAATCAAGACATGTTAGTGCAGTAAGATGTATGATTAGTAACATAAATGTAAAAACTGAAAACAAAATAGGTCTTCAGTCATAGTTATGAGACTCAAGATTACATGATAGAAATTTGTACAACCAATGATTTATTTATTGCAAATAATTCTGGTTTTGAAAAACAAAACATCTATTACTCATGCTATATACTCATGGACCTCATCTGATGAAGTAAACCAAAATCAGTTTAACTAATTGACTCTATCTTTGGAAAAAGATGGTGGAGAAGCTAAATACCAGCTATAAAAGCCAGGACATAGTTTTAAAGTCAGTTTGGTGAGTTCTTAGGAAAGTGATTGTTTAGTTTAATGGTGTTTATGAGTTGAATTTTTTCCCA
>NW_006399768.1:1138374-1139247 GCF_000299155.1 Elephantulus edwardii | reverse complement strand
CTTATGATAATCATAATGTCCTAAAATATATTTTTAACCACTAATCTTGTGGTAATCTTAATTGGGCATTGATATAAAGGAGCAAATTAAGCAAGTAAGCAAGTAAAAATGCATGAAAGTATATACGATGCCCTATAAAGATCACCAAGATGATAGCAAGATTGTATGCTTAACGACTAAAATGCCCCTAATCCAAACAATGATGTTTTCAATTGCTTTGTTTGCATCTGAAAATTGGAAAATGAACAAGAAGATAAAAGGAGATGTGTTGTCTTTTAATTGTGGTGTTGGCAAAGAATATTGAATGGACTATCAAAAGAACAAACAAATCTATATAGGAGAAAAAGTAATCACGGTACTCTATAAAGTCAAGGATAGAGAAACTTCATCCCACATAGTTTGGTCATATTGTCATAAGGAGCAAGTCCTTGTATAAAAACACCATGCTAGGAAAGGTAGAAGGTTAAAGGAAGAGAAGAAGTCAGGAGTCCAGAGAAACGCACAAGTTCAGTAGCTGCCCAACTCATCTCAAGAGCATTGTCTTCAGATCAAGAACATATCAATGTCTCTAAGAAAGCAATCTATCCCACACAATAACACAAGAGCAAAGCAAGATGTCACTCACAAAGGGTGACACAGTAACAGTGGATTCCCTGAAACCAGAAAGTCTGACGGAACTTTCTGACACAGAATTAAAGAGATGAGTGACTGAATATATGCAATGGATGAAAGACAAACTTGATGAAATACAGGATACTACAAGCAAAAACCAGGTTGCTGTTGTTATGTGCCATCGAGTCGTTTCCAACTCATAGCGACCCTATGCACAACAGCCCTAAACCCTGCTCTATCCTGCGCCAACCGCACTGCCTC
>NW_006399768.1:1134902-1136103 GCF_000299155.1 Elephantulus edwardii | reverse complement strand
GGAACACAGAATAAATGAAATTGATGACAGAATTGTCACCACTGATCTGCTAGAGCAAAAAGCAGACCAAAAAAAAATAAGGAAAAAGAAGAAAACCTAAGAATAATGTAGGACACCATCAAGAGAAGGAACATGCACATCATTGAAATCCCAGAAAAGGAAGAAGCAAGTAAGGCACTGAAAATGTTGTGAAAGAATTACTAAAGGAAAACTTCCCAGACATAATGAAGAATGAAAGAATATGTATTCAGAAAGCTCAGCGAATACCAAAAGGGAAACATCAAGACATATCATAGTAAATTTGCCAGAACCAAATATAAGGAGAGAAACCTGAAAGCAGCAAGGGAGAAACAAATAGTAACCTATAAGGGAGAACATATAAGATTAAGTGCCAATTTCTCAGCAGAAACCACACAGGCAAGAAGAGAGTAGAAGGACATATACCAAACACTCAAAGAACACGACTGTCAACCAAGAATACTGTACCCAGCAATATTATCCATCAAATATGAAGGACAGATCAAGATATTCCCAGAAAAGCAGAACCTAAAAGAGTTTGTAAAAACAGGACCAGTGCTGCAGGAAAAACTCAGAGATGTCCTCCTTACAGACATACCACAGAAAGCTACACGGTCCAAAGTAGCTAGCAACAACACCAAAAAGAACTCAACACAATGATAGCAATAACACCTAGCCTCTCAATAGTCACACTGAACATGAGTGGTTTAAATACACCACTGAAGAGAAAGAGAGTAGCAGGTTGGATAAAAAATCAAAACCCATAAATATGTTGTCTACAACAACAAGAGACACACCTGAAAAATGAAGATAAAGACAGGCTAAAAATAAAAGGGTGGGGGAAAATATACCAAGTACATGACAGTCAGAAAAAAGCAGGAGTAGCCACACTACTCTCTGATAAAATAAATATCAATTTGAAAACAATCACAAAGGACAAGAAAGGTCACTACATAATGTTGAAAGGGTCAATAGAACAAGTGGACTTAACAATAATAAATATCTATGCACTAGATGAAAGACCAGCAAAATACATAAAAGAAACATTAAAAAAACTGAAAAAGGAAATAGACAACACTACTACATTGCTCAGAGACTTCAATACACCCCTCTCAAGAAAAGATAGAACTACCAGAAAAAAACTCAATAGAGATACTGAAGAATTAAACCACACAATAAGCCA
>NW_006399768.1:1095558-1133940 GCF_000299155.1 Elephantulus edwardii | reverse complement strand
AAAAGAAGAAGATGGAATCCTCCCAGATTCATTCTATGAAGCAAACATATCTTTGATACCAAAGCCAGGAAAAGACACCACCAAAATAGAAAATTATAGGCCAATATCTCTCATGAACATTGATGCAAAAGTCCTGAATGTAATACTGGCCAATAGAATCCAACGATACATCAAAGAAATAATTCACCATGACCAAGTGGGATTCATAACAGGTTTGCAAGGATGGTTCAACATAAGGAAAACAATTACTGTAATTCATCATATTAACAAAGCAAAGAACAAGAACCACATATTCCTATCAATTGATGCAGAAAAGGCCTTTGACAAAATCCAACACAGTTTCCTGCTTAAAACACTCAATAAAATAGGATTAGAGGGGAATTTCTTCAACATAGTAAAAAGTATTTATGAAAACCCAAGAGCCTTTTCATAAATATTACTACAAGAAACAAAAAGAGATCTTGAAAAGTGGAAGAATATCCCTTGCTCAGGGATCGAAATACTGAATATTGTGAAAATGGCAATAACTACCCAAGCAATTTACACATTTAATGTAATCCCAATGCAAATACCAATTCCATTCTTCAACGAGATGGAAAAGGCAATCTCCAGTTTCGTTTGGAATGGTAAGAAGCCCCCAAAAAGCAAAGCACTCCCTAAAAATAGAGGAATGGTAGGAGGTATCTGACTCCCTAATTTCAAATCCTACTACACTGCTGTAGTGGTAAAGACAGCATGGTACTGGTACAATGACAGACACATAGATCAATGGAATAGAATCGAGAATCCGGAGATCAGCCCTTCTATCTACGGTCAACTGATTTTTGACAAGGAGATGAAATTAGTCAAGTGGGGAAATGACAGCCTTTTTAACAAATGGTGCTGGTAAAATTGGAAAAGTATCTGCAAAAGACTCAAACAAGACCTACACCTCACTCCCTACACAAAAAACAACTCAAGGTGGATCATGGACCTAGGACTAAAACCAAGGACTATAAACTTCATTACAGATAAGCTAGGAACAACACTAGAAATCCTAATCCACAACATAAACAATCTTCCAAGTATCCTGAAAAACCTACAACCAGGAGAAAATAAAGTAGATGAATGGGATCTTCGAAGACTCAAATCCCTATGCACATTCAAAAAATTCTCCAACAGGGTAAAAAAGGGAAGCCACCCACTGGGAAAAAGTATTTGGAAATAACATATCAGATAAGCAACCTATATCCAGAATTTATGAAATATTTGAGCACCACAACAAGATAAAGGTAAGTAATTCAATAGAAAAATGGGCACAGGATATGAAAAGGCACTTCACCGAAGATGACATTCAGATAACAAGCAGATAAAGAAATGTTTAAAATCCCTAACTCTAAGAAAGATGCAAATTAAAACAACTATGAAGTATCATCTTACCCCAGTGAGAATTGCAAAATTTAAGAGAACAGCAAGCAACAAATGCTGGAGAGGTTGTGGAGAAACTGGAACCCTTATTCACTGTTGGTGGGAGTGTAAAATGGTGCAACCCCTGTGCAAAACACGATGGCGCTTTCTGAAAAAGTTGCAAATAGAGACAGCATTTGACCCAGCTATTCCACTACTGGGAATATACCCTGAAGAGACAATAACCGACATCCAAACAGTATATACACACCCATGTTTATTGCAGCTTTGTTCACAATAGCAAGGAGTTGGAAACAACCTAAGTGCCCATCAAAAAACAAATGGATACAGAAGCTGTAGTATATTCACACAATGGAATACTATGCTGCATTGAAAAACAAGGAAATCATGCTATATTATTCAAAATGGTTGACTCTGGAGAATATTATGTTGACTGAAATATCCCAGTCAAAAAAGGATGAGTATTTCATGGTGCCACTGTTGTAAAAGACAACTGATCTTGGGGTTGGAGATACACTGAGTAAGATGGGTTCAATAATGTATACTGCACTGAAACAGAGAAGGGAGAAAACTGTTTAAAAGAGACATGTGATTAAACATTTCTGTCATGACAGGAGTCTAGAGGGATGGCTACATGGTAGAGTGGACCTGGGGGAGGGTTTGCAAAACAATCAAATAATTTTTCTTTTACTTTTCCAAGAGGGTAGTGTTCTGGGTGGGGGGAACCTTGGGAGGGGAGAAATGTGCAGCAATGAATAAATGGGAATCCAAAGTCTCTGTAAATTTTACTGAAGTTAATAATAAATTTAAATTTTAAAAAATTAAGTTAAAGTAACGATGGCAATGGGTTTTTAACTGCTCATGCTAATAACACTGTTTCATGGCATGGAGGAGGAATAGTGGAACTGTATTCACATTTACAATATTCTTCTTTCCAAAACCATTTGTGGAAAATAGGAACTGCATTGGAACATGTATCTCTGTATTGGAAATGATCATATTCTTAATATTTCTAGCTTTAAACATAAAAGGTTATATTGTTCAAAATTATTTGTTATGTATCTGTTTAAAGTTTTCCCTCTTTTAACAACTGAGATCTAGAGGGAAGAGAAAAGACCAGAGAATGGCCAAAATTATTGGGCCAGCTATTGCTGCCAGTTTAGGGCCTGTGTCAGGAAAAGGAAGTCTTACTCATAAACAATGCCACCCAAAGGTAATAAAGGAGGTCAGAACTGATTCCACTGTGGAAACCTGGGCCACTTCAGTAGACTGTGTCACAGACGAGAGCCACAGATAGGCAAGGGAGTAGAGAGGCAGCTCCCACTCACTTGCTTTAAGTGTGGATCTGAAGGACACATGGCCAAGCGTGGCCAACATCAGGTCCTCATGGCTGACGGGACTGACAGGCCCCAGCTCCCAGCTGGAAACAAAGGAGCACACTTCACCAATTTAGATCCTCCCAGAAGAGCTGTGGGTGAGCATTACCATTACTGGTAAGTATATTCATTTTCTCCTGGACACAAGAGCCTACTATTTGGTCCTAAAAAGCCTTCTGAGGTGCCAACTCGTCTCACTAAATCTTAGTTGTTGGAATTGACGGAAAACCTCATAAGCAGTTCCTTACTTCACCTCTGCCTTGCATGCAGACTTCCAAGATGAAAAACAACTCAGTGGTAAATGGAATTTTCTCCAAGACTGAAGAACAATAAATTACATGGTTGAGCCTCTAAATCTTGTGGTTCCTAACCTTTATACTATAATAGACAAAGTGCTAGTCTATAGGCCTTTTATTGTAAGAACCACCTTCCCCCTGTAACTTGATTTGTGCCACTACTAGAACCTCTACTCGGAATATTATTTCTTGTTAATTTTTCACTCATGTGCTTTTAACTTGTTAGTTAAATTTTTGTCTTCTAGGTTGCAACACCTCCATGATACGTCTTCAAGGATATGAACATGTACGGCTAAGCACAATTGATAGCAGTGCATCTAAATTCCACAATCAATCTCCACAATTGTCTACGTGTTTCCTATTGCCAAAGGGGCCCTTTAGAGTAGTGAGAGAAAATCTTCACCCTGAAACCTACAGTGTCCATTTTCAGCAGGAAGTAGCTAAGAGAATACACTGTCCCCTTTTCCTTATGAATCAGGGTGAAGTCTCTCAGGGAAGAGTGATAGGGAATGGCAAAGGACACACTGACAAAGGAGATTAATCAGAACTGGCTTTGACAAGCACTGTAGCAACGGGACAATTAAAATAGACTTTCAAGAGGGGGAGAAAAAAAGAGGAACGAATGGGAAGAGGGTAGAGAAAATAGTGCAACAATGAATGAATGTAAATCCAAAACCTCTGTAAATGTTCATGAAAATTAATAAAATTTAATTAAAAAAGAGAAGGAAAAAAATAAATGATAGTAAAAGGAAAAAGAAAAAGTATCCAAGTATGGGGGTGATTGTTGAGAAGGTGGAAACAGAGGTATGAGTATGTGCAGGGGGAGGGGATATTAATCCCCTCAATTTGTTGGAGGGGTGATGGAAATTGGAAGAATCTGTTCTGTAAAACAACGTATTCAAATTTTGTAAATAACCTAGTAAATAAAAGAATATACTGGGGAGGGGTAAGGGAGAGAGAAGGGGTAAAATGTATAAGAATGAATGAATGCAATCTAACGTTTATGTTAACTTTTGTTAAAATCACAATTAAAATACAAATATTTCTTTTAAAAAAACAAAACAAAAAGAAAGTCCTCCAAGTCTCATCATCAAGAAGCAGAGATTTTGATGTATTTTCTGTCATCAATATTTCATATGGCAATTTTTAAAAATTAAATTATAAATAAATCTATCAATGTTTTAACTAGATGGAAACTTCTTTGAGTATCTTCTCATATGCTTGTTTGCTATTTTTGTATCTACTTTGGTGTGATTTCTATTCATACGTTCATCCTTCCAAAGAGAAAGACAGGAAGACCCTCAGTGAGATTTATTCACATAGTTACTTTTAAAATGGGCCCAGTACATCAGAAATAATGAAGATATCATAGGATGGAGCAAGGTTCAAATCCATTGTTCATAGAGTTGTTGTGGATATTAGTCAACTATAGGGCACAAACAAGAAGAGAAATACTTTTATTGACTATGCAAATGTGATTGCCTATATAAATCATACAAAATTATGAATAATGTTGAGAAGAATGAGAATCCTACAACACTTAATTGTGCTTATTTGAAAATTATACTTAGACTGTTGGAAGCAGAAGTAGCATCCACTTCCTAAACAACATGCCTCTGGAAACTCTATGAACTTTGGTAAACTGTGACAGTTATAGAAAGGCTTCAGGCCTTTTGTTCATAGGGTCACTATGAGTCATGCTCGACTCAACAGCAATCAGTAGTGACATACCTAGACAAAGAAACTATTGTCAGAAGAGAATGGGAAACCTTGTATGGCTTAAAATCTGGAAAGATATATATCAGTGCTGTATCCTTTTTCCATACCTATTCAATCTGCATGCTGAACAAATAATTTGAGATGAACTTTATGAAGAACAGTGTGGTATTAGGAACAGATGAAGATGCATCAGTAACCTGTGTTATCCAGAAGACACAACCTTGTTTACAGAGAGTGAAGAAATCCTGAAGCACTTGCTGAAGTATATCAAAGATTAAACCTTCAATATGGATTACATCTCAAGAACGATAAAAGTTCTCAGGACTTGACAAAGTATAATAGATGGCAGATGAAGAAAAAAAAAAAAGAAGCTGTCAAAGATTTCACTTTACTTGGATCCACAATGAATATTTAAGGTAACTATAGTAAAGAAATCAGAAGAATTTTTCTACTGGGAAAAATCTGCTGTCAAATACCTCTCCAAAGTGCTAAATAGCAATAGCGTTAGTTTGAAGGCTAAGATGTACCTAATTTAAGTCATGAGCTTTTCAATTACTTGTTCTGTATAGAAAAGTTGAATAATGAATAAGGATGATAGAAGAAGAATTGATCTTTCCCTTGAGATATTGGAGAAAAGCATTCAATATCCCATGATCTACCACAACAATAAAAAAGTCTATCTTGAAAGAAGTACAACCACGGTGTTCAGTAAACAATGAGGGTGAAACATGGTCTCACATATTTTGAGCATGTTATCAAGAGGGTCCAATCCTTGAAAAATACATCGTACTGGAAAAGGTAGAGGGGTCAAAGAAAGAGAGCAAGGTCACCAAGTAGATGGATTGACATATTGACCTCAAAAATGAGCTCTATTATATCACTAATGATGTGTGGATGGCACAGGATAGGGCAAGGTTCAGATCAGTTGTTCAAAGGGTTGTTATGAGTAATAGGCAACTCCACAGCACCTGGTAAGAGAAATAAAATGTTCACTTACTTTCCATTTTTATTTTATTTTTATTTTTAAGGTCTTTGTTTATGTTGAGAAGCCATCCTTTTCAAGCATATATCTTGCAATTTCTTTTTTCTATCAGAGTTTTTGGTTTGTCTTTTCGTACTATCAATAACGTCTTTCTAATTAAGCAGTTCTGGTGACCTATCGTAAGAAATTGCTGCCTACCCAAAAACATGGGGTTCGAATTAATGTTGTAGCAAAAATACAGTAATCTCTTTCCCTCAGAAATTCTGCCTCTGAAAAATCAGCTGAAGTGTTAGCTATGAGTATATTCCAACATGATGGTACCAAGCAACTATACTCAGTTTTTACTGTCTTGTTATTCAGAGGAAGATCTCATGCAAAATATTTGTTCTTTGTTGTTTTATATTTGCTTCTGCAATATAAGTTGTTGTTGTTATGTGCCATCATATCACCTACGACTCACAATGACCCTATGTACAATAGCTCTGAATCCTGTCTTATCCTGAGCCAATCCCATTGACGCTGATAACACCTACCTCCATTGCCCTGGTTACAGCATCAATCCATCTCATCCCCGGGGTCTTCCTCTCCTGTGCTGTCCTTCCATCCTTCAGAGCATGATGTCCTTCTCCAAGGATCGATTTCTCCTGGCCACATGCTCAAAGGATATGAGATAGAGCTTCAAAATACTTGCCTCTAAAGAAATACTACATTAACATATAGTCAGAACTACCACATAGCTGATCTTCCATCTGATTTTCAGAGACTGTAAATAGCAATGGAGGAGATTGTCTGGCTTTCTTCCTATAGTGGCTGGTACACTTCAACCACTAGGGAGATGACATCTTTGGGTTTGCAGTGCAATGCCCTAAGGAATACCACATCAGATCATAATATAAAACAGTTTTAGTTACTATTGTTTTAGTTCTCATATATTAAGTATTTTTCAGATAATAAGATATATTTCTCTTAACAGCATCCTGAAATCTTAGTTTGGTATTATAGTTTTTTATTGCATATTTCTTATTGTTAATCTTTTTTCGCTCATGCTGTAAAAACAGAACACACAGTTTATTTCTGAAAGAGTTATTATACGCTATTACATGCTACTAATATATAACACCCAATGCCCCAGTTACTGTATCAATCCATTTCATCAGGAGTCTTCCTCTCCTGCACTGTCCTTCCACTTTTCTGTAACTAGGGCAATGGATGTTAGTATGTCAGAATCAATGAGATTGGCTCAGGACAACGCAGGCTTCGATGCTGCTGTACATAGGTCACCATGGGTCGCAGGCGACTCAATGTCAAATAACAACATATAACCCAAATTATGTTCAGAAGAGAACTCTCAAAAGTACAATCACAATATTATTGTTGTCGTTGCTTGTATTGAGTCAGAACAGACTCACATTTTATCCTCTGGTGCATTGTTAGAGGCAGTAAATCACACAGGAGGAGACTGCTTATCTTCCTCCTACAGAGCAGCTGGTGAATTGGAATCACAATCCTTCAGGTTAGCAGTGCAAATCTTCACCACTAAGCCACCTTCAAAGCTCCCTGTTATATGGTACAAGTGGTTGTTGTTGTGTGGTGAGGAGTTAGAACCGACACGTAGCTAACGCCCTTAGAGCAGATTTTTCAGAGGCAGTTAATTGCATAGGAGAAGATTGCCCATCCTTTTCCCATAGAGTTGTTGATGAATTTGAACTGTGTGCCTTTAGAATTACAGTGAAGCTTCTTACCACTAGTCCAAATATAGTTATTGGTTTTATAAATTTAGCAAGAGTTAATAATACAAAAACAAGAATAATTCTGTAAAAGCTTATTGTGAAGAGTTAATATTGTTTGTCAGTTGTTATAAGCACATGTTTTTAAAATAATTTTTTGTGATTTTACTGAAAATTTACCAAAAAATTGGAATTTTATTCATTTATTATTGCAAATTTTTACTCCCTCTTCCTCTCTTTCCCCTCTCCCAAAAATACCTCCCTACCCTTGTCTTCCCCCAAGTCCTCTTATTCACTGTTGGTGGGAGTGTAAAATGGTGCAATCACTATGGAAGGCAGTTTGGTGATTTCTCGAAGAGTTGGAAATAGAAATAACATTTGACGCAGAAATACCATTACTTGGAATATATCCTAAAAAACCAGAACTGCCATCCAAACAGATATACACGCACTCATATTTTCTGTGAAGCTGAATACTATGACACTGATGTTTCAAATGCGAGAATGGTTACCATGGTGAACAGTGTTTGGTGGAGCCATGCTATTAAAACAAGCTTGGAAGCAGGAGTGGCATCCACTTCCGAAATGGCTTGCCTCCAGAAACACTATGAACCTGGAGAAACCATGAAAGATATACAAGTGTTCAGGCCGTTTGTTCATAGGGTCACTATGAGTCGTCTACGACTTGAGGGCACTTACCAACAACAACAACAGTTACTGTGGTGTTATTTACAATAGCAAAGAGATGGAAGCAACCCAATTACCATTCAGGAAACAAATAGAAAAATTTAGTTGTATTCATAAAAAGGAATACTATGCATTACTGAAAAACAATGAACTCAAAATATTGTACATGAGTGACCCTGCAAGATTTTATTCAGAATGAAATACCTTAGTCACAAAAAAGGACAAATACTGCATAGAAACACTGTTACAAAGCAGTCTGACATGAGGTTTTGGAAGGAGAATAGAAAAAAAGTGGGTATATCCAGAACATTGCACTGGAACAGATGAAGGAAAGAGCTATTTAAAAGGAAGATATGATACGGCATTAGATGTTTAAACACATCTTATAGGGAGTGCATCAGAGATACATCTTGTCTCCATACCTTTTCAATCTTTAGACAGAACAGATCATGTAGGAGGCTTGTCTTAGTGAGGAGGAATGTGGCATCAGAATATGAGGAGGACTGAACAACAACTTATGTTATGCAGATAACACAACATTGCTTGCTGAAACTGAGGAGGACCTGAAGTATTTACTGCAGAAGGTCAACTAACAATATTCAATATAGATTGAAGCTCAACATCAAGAAAACAAAGATTTTCACCACTGGGCCAATTGGTAACAACATGATACACGGAGAAGGGATTGAGATTGTTAACAATTTCAGCTTACTCAGCTCCAAAATCAATACTCTCAGCACCAATAATCAAGAAATTAAAAGACAAACTAGAGTAGGAGAGTCTGCTGTCAGGGATCACTCTATATTGCCGAAGAGCAACGATATCAGTCTAGAGACTAAGGTGTGTGTGACTCAGCCCTTGGTCTTCACAATTACTTGCTATGAATAAGAGAACTGAATAATGTTTAAGTATGACAAAAGAACTGAGGCCTTTGAGTTATGGAGCTGGAGTAGAATGTTGAATATACATACCAGGTACTGTCAAGAGAACAAACAAGTCTGTCTTGGAGAGAGTGAAATCAAGTTGTTCTCTGGAGGCAAGCTCCATCATATATTTTGGGCATGTTTCCAGGAGGAACCAGTCCTTAGAAAAGGACACCATGCTTGGAATGGTGGATGGACAATGCAGGAAAGAAAGTCCCTGGATAAGACGATAGACACAGTGCTTTAGGTAATGGAGGTAGTGTGTCAGAGACAGTGGGACTGACTCAGGAGACCATTCAGAGTTATTGTGTATAGGATTGCTGTGAGTCAAAGACAACTCGATGGCACATAACAACAGTAGATATCATACAATTACAAACTAGATATCCAAAACTTATTTTATAGATTGATAAGAAAATTATGAAGGTTATATGTAAAGGAATATTCCAAAATCAGAGTTTTCCCTGTTGAGTTGATAGTAACCCTCCAGTGGGTTCCTGAGGCTATAAATTTAAATATATAAATATAAAGATTTGTAATCTTTGATTGTATCTGCTAATACATTCAAATTCAATCTACTAATAAATTCAAATAACAGGTGGCATCTTTTAGGGTAGCAGTGCAACTTTCTACAGAGTAAATCACCAGAGTATCCCAGAATAATCAAAATAAAACTGAAAAGTGTTGAAGGACTAACACTACTAAATTTCCGGATTTAGTACAGAGGTAATAGAAAAATATCAGTGTTGTATTTGTGAAAGTGTATATCCAACAGATTAAAAGAAAAACAAAAACAAGTACAAACAGAAGTTTGTAAAGATATAAAATAAATTCTAGTAAGAAAAATATTCTTTTCAATAATGATGCTCCAAAAATTGTACACTAACATAATCATAAAACAATTAAAAAAAGAAAGGAAAAAAGGAAAACTATACATGCAAATAAAGTATCTTTCCCCATTATTTATCAAGAAAACAAATAGAACTGAGCACAGAAAATGAAGCATCTGTATATAACCTTCTAAAAACTGCACTCAAAACTGTACATATTACTTTTGATTTAGGTTTAGTGATGAGATGGTCTTAGATATAAATTTAAATGGGGGAAAAGAGAATGATACATGATGTTTCAAACAAAACACAAGCAAATATCTCTTGCCCTGTTAAAGGCATTGGCAGAAAGACTAACTATATTGATGGAGTTTGTTCTTTCTTTACATTAGCAACTTTAGGTATCCTTACTCAAGTTTCTAGCTTTAAGTATTGTTTGCAGAAAGATCCCTGACATTATATTTTAACACTTGAACTTGAATTTGAACTACTAAAGACCACTTTGATTACTTGATATCAATATGTGGCTCTTTTCATGTTCAACCAGGCATTTTCAAAATGCAAAAGGGCATCTCATTCCCGTATCTGCAATGAATTGAAGTCTACACTTGAATGGACTGGGAAAAAACCAACACTCAAATAACAAAGAGTCTCCAACTGACATCTGGATTTCAATCAAGACATATGAAGGCAGTTACTAGATCTGCTCATTCTATACGTAGTACCCTGGTCTGCAGAAACTCTGAGATAAAATGTGATACTGATTTTAAAGCCTTAATTTGTGATGATACACCAATAAAAAACTTACACAGTTACTAACAAAATATGATATCATAAAGTAATCTACATGTATGACAATGTTTAGTATAAAACATAATTTCAATAAACTCTACCACACACATATTAAAAAATATCTGGTACAAATGTTAATACAACAACACCAATTAGGTTTAATCTCACTTAAAACCCTTTTATCTTGAATGATTTCTGCTGACTTGTATGATGTTTAGTAGTCAGCATAGTCCATTTTTGATGACAGATCACTATAAGGAATTTGTAACATCTGTACTTTCTGAAAAGTGGATGCTGATAGCCAGGTGGGCAAGCTATGCAGTTTAAACCGAATCTGCACTTGCAAAAAGAAAATGGAAATTGTTTTTCATTGCTTTTAAGATTGTCCTGAAGTGTCAGGATTCTGCATGTCAAAATGATGACTAAGCAGTCTTATTTATCTTAACTAAAGTTGATCTTAATCAAGATATTGTCTGTCAGGCAGAATATTTCTTAAAAGATGCTACTTAACCTCATCATCTTAATACTAGTCACTAGAGAAGCAGCATCAGAGGTTCAGATTTGAACGTATAGCCGAAAACCGTTAACATAAGTAGGTTGCAATGTTACATGATGAACTCTCACTTCTTGAATAAAACATGATTGTCACTTATCAGATCTTCATGTACTATCTCACTGGTTGGTTTGTTTCCAAAACAATTCATATGATTAAAAAATATTTAAAAATCTTATTAATTTATTGTATAGAAATATTTTGGTAGCATTTTATCCTTTCCTCAGCAAGACCAAACAAGGCTTAGGTAACAAACCAAACAGTATATTAAAAATATATTTACAGGCAAAGCAGACTAATTCAGTCTCATAAGGACAAGTACTGTATTAGACCACTACTGCAGAATGTGTATAAGGATTCAACATGGGGAGAGGAGAAGCAGAGGAGTGAAAATGGGTAAGAGGGTGGTTATTCATAGGTTCACACAATTTGACGAGTGAAGGGAGGAGTAGTTAAAGGAAATGGGAATGGTCCAGTTTGAAAAACAATGAATATTAACTTTGTAAGTAAACCAGTATAAAATTTTTTAAAAATTAAATTAAAAAATTTTACAAACATTTAAAAATAATTAAAAAAATTAATACTTTAGTCATAAACTAGATAGATTGTCATTTCAATTCTCCATGCTTTCATTAAGTTGTTGTTAAGTGCCGTTGAGATGTAGATGACTCATAGAGACCCTATGAACAAAAGACATGAACACTTGTAGAACTTGCATCGTTTCTCCACATTCATAGAGTTTCTGGAGGCAAGCTATTTTGGAATTGGATGCCACTCCAATGCTCCCAAGATTGTTATAATAGGGGAGCTCCACCAACAATTATCACATTTGACACATCAGTGTCACAGTGTTTAGCTTCACAAGCAACCATGAGTTACCTCTGCACAGCAAATGGACAGACCAGTGCTATACCACTTAGAAGAATGTTTTACCAAAAACAATTAAAACCAAGGCCTGAGTGCCACAAATTAAAATCACCTTCTTTTGACTTGGTAGCATAACTTTCTATCCATTTGTCCAACAGAGCTCTTTCTCCATTATTGTTGTTGTAAAGTGGCGTTGAGCCGTAGAGGACTCATAAAAGAGTACAACTAAATTTTCTCATGAAAAATATCATCAGAACCTTCCCACTAGAACTCATGGTTAACTTTGGCAATGGAGATGTCCACATCTGTGATGTAAGCAGAGGTTTTGAAAGCACTTGCACTTTTGACATCTTTCTCTTCTGATTATGAAATCAGGATGAGAAGTACGGGATTCCTAAGTCCTAGAAGAAGCATAAGAGACAGGTGAAATATAGACTAGATCAGGCAAACTTCACTTATTCACAGTTAAGATTAAAAGAGACAATCATCTGGACTCAGACAATGCAGCCAATTACTAGCAACCAGCAGATTCGTTCTGGTGGGTGAAAAGTCTGAAGGCAGAGGAATTCAGGAAAGGCATGATTTATAAAAAAGTTAGCTGAAGGAATAAAACTGTGCTCCAGGAATAAACACTCATGATGTAAAGACTTCACTGGGGAAAAAACACAGACATAGACAAGATCCCACTATACGAGGTTGTACTTTTGTGAAAGCAGAGACACAGAATGGTTTTTAGATCTGAAGACATTCTGCATTCTGTAAAAATTAACATGTTAATGATAGCTTTGAGTGATTTTAAAAATGCAGAAATGTCTTAGCTTTTGGTACTAAATGAGACATGAAATAGTTTACACAATTTAGAGATAGAATAAACTTCAAAAACAACTGCATAATGTGAATAGATAAAAGATTTAAAATTCAGTCCATACAAAGAAATTAAAATAAAGCAATGAAACATTCATTGTAGTCCCATGTACATTAATTAGAGTGAACTACAGACTTTTCAGTTACTGATTTATTAAGTAGATTAACAGATGAACCCTGGGTATTTGTAAGGCTCCATAATTTTAGCTAAAAAATGAGCACACTGTTGTTAACATCAGGCACTCCAAATAAATAACAATTGCTTGGTACCGTCAAGTCAACTACAACTCATAGGAAAACTTCGATGAACGGTTTCAAAATCTTACACCAATTTTTCCCTGACTCTCAATTACCTGAACTATAAAATGAGGAGAACACCTACTACTCAGGGTTGTTTTGAAGGTCAAATGAAGAATAATTTGAATGGAATGTTCGGTAAAGAGCTGCAAATATAATAGCATGTTTGGTAAAGATCTGCAACTGTTCTTTTTGTTGGTGTTAGGTGCCACCCAGTCAACTACAATTCAGCAACCCTCTGAGCAACATATCAGAACCTTGCCCTATCCTACACCATCCTCACAACAATGAAAATGTAGCTATTAATTACAAGTCACTGTCAACCTATTTTATTGAGTATATTTTTCTCTTTCCCTAGCTCTCTACATTTCTTAGAATGATATTCTTTTCCAAGGAATAGCCTCTTCTTTTAAAATGGCCAAAGTATATGAGATGAAGTTTCACCATTCTCACCATTAACGGTCACCTTGGTCATGCTTTGCCTTGAATACTACCTATTTTATGCAGATAAAACAACCGTGTTGGTTGACTGGAGACGGATTTCCAAGGCTTGCTGCAGATCAGAGACTGTAGGCTTCAATATGAATTATATGTCAACATGAAGGAGACAGGCAACATTGTTGTAGAAGGAGAAAAGATTGAAGTAAGTTGTTAATGATTTAATCATGCATGGATCCACAATGAATATCTTTGGGGAGCTATGGTGGGCTAGTGGCAAGAAGCTGCACTGCAATTCCACAAGGAACATCTTTAGTACCAGCAATTAAGAAATCAAAGGACAGCTTCTCTATCCATTCGTTTGTTGATGGACACTTAGGTTGTTTCCAGAAGCTGTGGTATATTCACACAATAGAATACTAAGTTGCATTGAAAAACAAGGAACCCATAAAATATTATACAAAATGGGTGTCCCTGGAGGATATTATGCTGAGTGAAATATTTCAGTTACAAATGGAAAAAATACTGCATAGTACCACTCTTTTAAAGCGAGACTGAGAAAGATGGGATATATTACCTGTGTGCTGCATTGAAACAGATGGAGAGAGAACTGTTTAAAAGGGATATATGATTAGGTATTATTGTCATGACAGGCGTCCAGAACAAAGGCTGCATAGTTAAGTGGACTTGGGGGGAGGGATTGCATAACAAAATGTCTGAGACAGTACACTAATAGAGAATTGTCAGAAGTTCAAGCTGGGTTGAGAAGAGGCTTTGGCATCAGGGATATCGTTACTGATGTTAAATGAATCTAGCTGAAAGTAGAGAACACAGAAAGAGTATCTGTTTGAGTTTTACTGACTATATAAAGGCATTTAACTGTGTTGCTCATAACAAACTAAGGCTAACGTTCATAGGATTGGGAATCCTAAACACAAAACACTTAATTGTGTTCATGAAAAGCCTATACTTAGCCCAAGAATCTGTTATTCAAACAGAGCAAGGGAATATTGCATGGTTTTAAACAGGAAAGGTATATGACAGAAATATATCTTTTTTACATACCTATTCAATCTTATGAAGAGAGAACTGGTATGTGTAGCCAGGGGAGATTGGGCAGTGAGAGAAGTGTTACAGTGAAGGAATGGGAATCCAAAGTCTCTGTAAATTTTCATGAAAATTAATAATAATAACAAAAGAAAAAAATCAAAGGACATGTCGCATTGGGAAAATCTATTGTCAAGGACTCCTTCAAAGACATAAAGAGTAATGATGTCAGTTTAAAGATGAATGGACACTAGATTCAGTCCATGATCTTTTAAGTTACTTACTATACATCTGAAAAAGGGACAGAGATTAAGGGTGACAGAAAAGAATTGATGCCTTTAAACTGTGATTTTGAAGAAAAGTACCAAATACCCCAATGACCTTCAAACTAGCAAACAAATATATCTTACGGAAAGTGAAGCAAGGTGCTCTACAGAGGCAAAAATGGGGAAAATTCCTCTAACCTCTTCTGGAAATGTTGTTAGGAGGGGACAGTCCTTAGAAAAAGATAGCATGCTTGGAAAGACTGAGGGTCAGTGAAAGATAGGAAACCCTTAACAAGATGGATTGACAGAGTGACTGTAACAGTGGGCTTGAGTATATCAGATATGATGATGAGGTCATAAGATAGAGCAGAGTTCAGATCGAATCCTCATTGGGTTGCTTTGAGTCTTAGTCAACTAACAGCATCTAACAAGAACAAAAATTATCAGGAGGGTTGATGGTGGATTCAATTAAATTGAAATAACTAAAAACTTCAATTTTATATTCATCTATTATGATATTATAGGGAGTGCTGGTGGCCTAGTGGTGAGAAGCTGTGCTACAATCTCAAAGGCATGTGGTTTGGATCCACCAGTTGCTCCAACTTCCTCCTGTGCAATTAATTGCCTCTGAAAACCCACCAGAGGGTCATTTCCAACTCGACGACACACTAGAACAGCAGCAACATCATGATTATGCTTTCTTTGGTCCAGAAATGAAGGTTTTTGTTTTCTTGATGGTGACATGTAATCTACATTGAGGCTGTAGTCTTTGATTTTCTTCTGCTGTGCTTCAGGTCTTCTTTAGTTTCTGCTGGTAAGGTTATGTCATTGCATAGAACAAGTTGTTGATGAGTCTTCATTCAATCTTGACATCACATTCTTCTACATAAAGCTTAGTTTCTCCAATTATGTACAGCATATAGTTTGAATTGGTATGTACAAAAGAAACAACCGTGACACGTATCTTTCTTGATTTTCAATTATATAGCAGTACTATTCCTCTGTTCTCTTAGAACTGCTTGTTTATGTTATGGCTTCACAAGAACACATTTAAGTGTTGTAATAGAATTCACATTCTTGAGAGAGTTATCTATAATTTGTTATGACCCACACAGTCAAACCAAAATAATACAGTCCTCCATGGGCTCGTCAGTCTATGTCGAAAAACTCAGAGGATAGTTGCCTAATTGATTGGTTGGAAGAGATATATTTGTTACCATTCCCAAGCAAGGCAACTCAACACTATGTATTAATTTCCTAACAGTATAATTATTATCACATACAAATAAAATATTGTTGAACATAATCCCAAAATGTCTGAGACAGTACACTAATAGAGAATTGTCAGAAGTTCAAGCTGGGTTGAGAAGAGGCTTTGGCATCAGGGATATCGTTACTGATGTTAAATGAATCTAGCTGAAAGTAGAGAACACAGAAAGAGTATCTGTTTGAGTTTTACTGACTATATAAAGGCATTTAACTGTGTTGCTCATAACAAACTAAGGCTAACATTCATAGGATTGGGAATCCTAAACACAAAACACTTAATTGTGTTCATGAAAAGCCTATACTTAGCCCAAGAATCTGTTATTCAAACAGAGCAAGGGAATATTGCATGATTTTAAACAGGAAAGGTATATGACAGAAATATATCTTTTTTACATACCTATTCAATCTTATGATGAGTAAATTATTTGAGACTCTGGTATCTATGGGGAAGAATGTGATATCAGGATCAGAGGAAGACTCATTAACAAACCTAGATTATACAGATGACACAACCTTGCTACATTAACGTTAGGATGACTTTACATGCTTGCTGCAGAAGATCAAAGACTATAGCCTTCAATATGGATTGCATTACAACATCAAGAAGACAAAAATCCCTCCTATCTGGAAGATAGTAAACATCGTGATAGATGGAGAAAAGATTACATTTTTCAATGATTTCATACTACTTTGATCCATAATCAATATCCTTGGTACCACCGGTTAGAAGATCAGGTGGCCCACTGCACTGAGGAAATTTCCTGTCAGGGACCTCTCCAAAATAGTAAGGATCAATTATATCAGTTCGAAGAGTATCGTGTGTCTAATTCAGGCTATGTCTTTTCAGTTACTTACTATGCATATGAGCGCATGAAAATGAGTAGACAGAAGAGGAATTGATGACGTTTAACTGATGTTAGAGAAGGGTATTGAATATCCTATGGCTGTCAAAAGAATAAAAAGCTATGTCTTGTAAAAAATGCAGCCAGTGTGTTCCGTGGAGGCAAGCATGAGGAAGCACTGTCCTACATATTTTTGGCGTGTTTACCAGCACAGGCTATTCCTTGGATGGGCACATCATGTTTGGGAAGTTGGAAGAATGACAAAAAAGCATAAAACCATCAATGACAAGGATTGACACAGACATTACAGGACAGGGCTAAAGTTAAGACAGACGACAAGATGGCACAAGGCATGACAGAGATCAGATCTGTTGTCCACAGGATCGATTTGAGTTGTACTAGACTCAACAGCACCTAATAACAACATAGTCAAAGGACATTGCATGGTCAATAAAACACAAGTAAGCACCTTTATGGTAGTCTCTGTTTTCAGTGATGATACATGTGACATCAGGAATGATATTTGTGTTTTCACAGTGTTTACTGAATCCAGTTTTAATTTTTGTCAATTTCTTTACAATGAACTGTTCTCACAGTTTTTGCATAATCATTTATAAGAGTTTAGCTGCATTATTTGAAGAAATAAGTTGTTACTATTGCTTTGTACCATTGAGTCAAGTACAATTTTTGGTAACCATATAAGCCACAGATTTAAACCTTGTCTTAGTCTTGTGCCATACTCATCACCTCTTAAACTTGAGCCCATTTCTGCAGTCACTGTGTCAGTCCATCTCATTGAGTGTCTTCCTCCCCTTTGCTGACCCTCTACTTTTCAAGTATGATAACCTCCTCCAAAGAAAAGCCTCTCTTCCCCCTACCCTGGAAAAGTCCCGCTTAACAACAGGCCCAAAATAGCTGAGAAAAAGTTTCACCATCTTGATCTCTAAGGAGCACTCAGGCTTCACTCTCTCTAAGACATATCTGTTCATTATTATTTTTTTTTAGCAATTCAAGGGATATTCAGGACTCTTCTTCAATATCATAGTTTAAAGATATTGATTCTTCGATAGTCCTATTTCATTGTCCTACTCTCAGATGCATAACAAGTAATTTAAAAGGTAATGGTTTGGTTTAGGTATGCTTTCTTGTTGTTGTTATGTGCTGTTCTGTCCCCTGCGACTCATAGCAACCCTATGTACAATATCCCTAAACCCTGTCCTATTGTGTGCCAATCTCACTGTCTCTGAAACACCCACCCCAATTATCCCAGTCACTGAATCCATTCACCTCATAGAGGGTCTTCTCCTGCTGTGCTATCCCTCTATGCTTCCAAGCATGTTGTCCTTCTCCAAGGACCGGTCCCTCCTTTCATCATGTCCAGACTATGTCACATGAAGTTTCAGAATCCTTGCCTTTAAGGAGCAGCTTGGTTTAACCCTCTCTGGGCTGAACCTGCTCATTTTCTTAGCAGTCCATGGTACATTCAGTACTCTTCTTCAGTATCATAGCTCAAAGGCATCAATTCTCCTTTCACCCTCCCTAGTCATTTTCCATCTCTCTGATGCATAGCAAGTGATTGCAAAGACCATGGCCTGTATCAGACACACCTTAGTCTCCAGAGTGACATCATTGCTCTTCAGTACTTTGGAGAGGCCCGTAACAGGAGACTTTCTCATCACAATATATCTTTTCATTTTGTTATTAAAAATTAAATCATTACTTCTCAGTAATTCGGAAAATTTCATGACTGAAGACTTTTCCTAATGCAGTATCTCTTCTGACCTGATTTTTTGATATGAAGATTGTTGATTATGAATAAAAGTAAGATGAAATTTTTGCCATATTGAATGTTTTCAAAGGTGTTTGTCTGTGTTGATCACAATAAATAAACTGTGGCTAACCCTGAGAAGAAGGGTAATCTCAGAACTCCTTATAGTGCTCTGTGAAATCTATACTTGGAGTACGAGGCAGTCATCAGAATGGAACAAGAAAATAGTGCATGGATCAAAAATCAGAAAAGGAGTGCATCAGGGATTCATCTTCTCTCCATACTCATACCATGGACTGCCAAGAAAACAGATAAGTCTGTCTTAGGCTGAAACCAAGTTTCTCCTTGGAGGCTAGGATTTTGAAGCTCTATCTCACATATCAGACATGTGTCCGGGATGACCAATCCTTGGAGAAGGAGATCATACTCAGAAGGGTGGAGGGACAGTACATGAAAGGAAGATCCAAATGAGATGAATTGATACAGTAAGTAGGGCAATGGGAGGTAAGTGTGTCAGAGTCAGTGAGACTGGCTCAGGACAGGGCAGGCTTCAGAGATGTTGTACATAGGGTCACTATGAATCACAGGCACATAACAACAACAACAACATATGGGAAGGAACATGAGGAGGAAAGTAGCACCAGAATTTGAGGAAAATTCATCAACAATTTGTGTTACGCAGATGACAAAATCATGCTTCCTGAAACTAAAGAGAGCCTGGATAAATTTGCTGTAGAGGGGAAGGATGTCAGCAATATGGATTGAAGCTCAACATTAAAACAACAACAACAACAAAAATGAAGATTCTCATCACTGGGCCAATTGGCAACATCATAATAGTTGGAGAAGAGATTGAAGTTGTTAAGAATTAGCTTGTTCGGCTCCACAATCAATACTCTTGGCACCAGCAGTCAGGAAATCAAAAGACAAATTGCATTGGGAGAGTCTGCTATCAGTGTCCTCTCTAAAGCATTCTAAAGAACAAACATATCAGTGTAGAGACTAAGGTGTGTCTGACCCAGGCCACGGTATACACAATTACTTGCTATGCATCAGAGAGGTTGAGAAGAGGCCATGGGACCAGGGATATCATTGCTGATGTCAGATGAACCCTAGATGAAAGCAAAGAGTGCCAGAAAAATAAAAAGAAAGAAAGAAAAAAGTCTTTTCATGCCTTATTAACTATATAAAGACATTTGACCATGTGAATTATAACAAATTACTGATAACATTGAGAATGATGGTAATCCCAGAATAATTAATTGTGTGTGTGTGTGTAATCTACACCTAGACCAAGGAGCTATTGTTTGAAAGGAGCAAAGAATACTGCATGGCTTAATGTAAGGAAAAGTGTATGTTTATGTTATACCTTTCTCCAGATTTATTCAGTCTGTTGTACCTCTAATACCAAATTATTGTTTGTTGTTGTTGTATACCATAGAGTTGGAACTGACCCATAACTGACCCTCCGGTGGGTTTTCAAAGGCAGCTAATTACACAGGAGGAGATTGTCCATCCTTCTCTCGCACAGCCTCTGCTGGCCTTGAACTGTGTGAGGTATATGAATATAATTTTGCTGGATATAGTTGAAATTGTGGTGACATTACAGGATAGTGCTAGTGTTGAAGCATTCTGGCAAAGATCAACTGGTGGTATAGGGGTAACACTCCAGATTTAAATATTAAGATCACAACATAATCTTCTCTGGATTTTCAATAATAATGGTCCTTGAGGGCCACAGGTTGTATTACTGAAAAGTCCCAACTTTGGGTCATGACTATTCTAAAATGAGAGGGAAAGAAGGGAGAGAGGGAAGGAAAGAAGAGAGTAGTGATGGGGAGAGAAGGGAGAAGAGAAAAGAGGGAAAGTGGGGAAAGATAGGAGGAGAGAGAAGGCATGAGGTGGTATTATCAAAAAAGACTATATTAAGAGCCAACTGTAATGAAAGAAGACATTGAAGTTGCGTTTAATCCATTGGCAAAAACTAAGGTCCCAGGAAACAATGTGATACTAATTGAAATGTTTCAGCTAACAGATGCACCTCTTGACTTTCTCTTCAGTCTATTCTATGAAATATGAAGGACAGCTGCCTGTCAGGCTAACTGGAATAGCTTCCCAAGATACTATCTACCAAAATGTGTAAGTTATAGAATAATATAATTATTATCACTTGTAAGTAAAAAACAAAAACAAAGCAAACAAACAAAAACTCCAAACCTAAAAACAACTGCTGAAGGTCATTAAAAAATGTCTAGAATGGTACATAGACAGAGAACTGCCAGAAGTTAAAGTCAGATTTAAAAGAGACTGAAGCACCAGAGATATCATGGATTATGTCAGATGGATCCTGGCTGACAACAAAGAATACCAGAAGAAGATCTATTTATGCTTTGTTGATTGTGCAAAGATGTTTGATTGTGTGGATCATAACCGTTGTTGTTGTTGTTATGTGCTGTCGAGTCGCTTGCAACACATAGCGACCCTATGTACAACAGCCCTAAACTCTGCTCTGTCCTGTGCCAGTCACACTGTCTCCGACACACCCATCTCAATCATAACTAGTTATGGCTAGTACTTAAAAAGAATGGGAACTCCAGAACAGTTAATTGTACTCATGTGAAACCTTCATTTCAGCCACAACGCTATTGAATGAACAGAGTAAGGGGAAATTACATGGTTTAAAATTAAGAAGGGTGTACATCATGTTTGTATCCTCTTTCCATACCTATTCAATATTTATGGTGAGCAAATTATTTGAGAAAGTAGACTAAATGAAGAAGAAAGTGGTGTCAGGATCAGAGGGAGACTCATCAAAAACCTGTGTTATGCAGATGACAACCTGCCTCAGCCTCACTACATTGCAATGTTTTGAGAAGGTCTATTACGTATTGTATCTTTCTCTCTTTTTCTGACTCTTTTATCAAGCCCTTCTCCAACTCTTGATCTCTCTTGATAATATATCTTTTTATAACATATCCAAAGGGGACAAGACATAGTTAGTCTTCTCATTCTCATTTATAATGCACATTCTGTCTTTATTTCTTCCAAGACAAAGGCACTCTTTTATTTTCTGAAATTTTATGGCATATACTATGTTCTTTACCAACAGTATAATTTAAATGTTCAGTAGAAAATGCACATTTTGAGGCGATGCAAGCTAATGTAGATTGAGGTAGACATTATTCTTTAGAAGAGAATAATTATCATTTCTCAAAAATTTGGAAAAACACCCACAGTGAGAGAAAGATTATATGTAATTATATGTAATGCTATATTTGCTTTTTGAGAGGATGCATTTGATTACTACAATTTGAAATGTCTGCAGTAGAGGACTCAGTGTTCTATTGCTAAGAATTCAAAGTAAGTCTGCCATTAGTAATACCATTTGAAAAAATATTAAATTTAAATCCTAGTTGTTATCAATTAATTAAATCCAAATTAGTTTTGAACCAGAACAATGAAGTCAGTGTTTTTTAAACAATAATTCTACGACTTCAATTTGATCTTGTAGATCTAAAAGGAAATATTGGGTTAATTTTTAAAATGCAAATTCCTACTCACTTCACTGTAATGAAATTAGGAAATTTGTTGTTATGTACAGTAGAATCAAGTATGACTTAGTAACACTATGTTTGTTCCTTAGATTTCAGAAATGTTTCTTTTTCTTTCAGGTAAGGTTTTTCTCTCTTCATTCTATGTGAAATCATAGTTTGTTGTGTATTTTTCTCTCTTCCTGTGTAACAAAATGTAATTTTGTGTGTCCATTTATGTGTTTAATATTTATGTTAATCAGGTAAAGAGATCCATGAAAGTCTTGCAATAAGGATAAAATATTGTTGTTGTTTTGTATCATAGAGTCTGACCAGATCCATAGCTGACCCTCCAGCAGGTTTCCAGAAGCAGTTAGTCTCATGTCCTTCCTTCCTTCAAGGTGAACTTGAACCTCAAGCCTTCAGGATTGCCGTGGAGCTTCTTGCCACTAGACCACCTTAATAATGCTGGTTAAAAAGAACAACAACAACAAAATTATTAAGGAGTCAAGGAAAGATCAGGTGGATGTGTGGGACTTGTCTTAAGAGCCTGTGAGGTTGAGATATAAGATTGAACCTGAATTAAAAATAAAAAGCCAAAGAAGCCATTAATATGTGAAGCATTTTTCACACATTTAATGAAATGTAGAGTAGAAACTAGAGGGCATTTAGAACTTCAGTTTTAATAAAAAATTTAACCACTATTTTAAAATCATTGGGGAAGAGGCTTTTAAAATTTTTCTTTCAGAAAATAATTTACATTAAGAGCAAATGTTTTAAATTCTTAGTATCTGGCCATAGACAAGGGATACTGTTACCAGTATCAGATGGATATTGGCTGAAAATAGAGAATATCAGAAAGACATTTATTTTTGCTTATTTGATTAAAGGCATTTAATTTTGTGGATCATAGCAAATTATAAATAATGTTACAAAGAATAATAATTTCAGAACACTTACCTGTGTTCATAATTGGCCCATATATTAATCAAGAGCAATCATTTGAAGGAATAGGTAACATTACACAGTTTAAAGAACACATTACAAAGTTTAAATAAGGAAAATTATGCATCAAGTGTATATTATTTCACAATAATTATTGAATCTATATGCTTAGCAAATAAGTTTAAAAAAATCAGAACCACAAGTAGAAAAAAAAGTGACATCAGTATAGACAGATGGCTTACTTTGATGTCTTTAATGTGTAGATGATACAATTTTGCTTGAAAATCACTTATTGATAAAACTCAATGAATATAGCCATATATTTGGAGTATACTTAAATACAGTGAAGACAAATTCCTACAAATGGACCAATTAATAATATCATAATAAATGGATAAAAGATTGAAGTTATCAAGAATTTCATTTTGCTTGGATTCACAATGAACACACACATGGAACTAACTTAGAAGATAACAAATAATATATTACTTTGGGATATCTGGTGTCAATGAACTCTTGATAATTTGCAAAAGAGAAAGGATGTCACTTTAAAGATTGAAATATGCTATTTCTAAGGCAAGCCTTTTTCACATACGCATATAAAAGTTTGATGGTGAATAAAGAAAATTAAAGAAGACTTGACACCTTTGTATTGTTGTTCTGGAAAAGAATATTAAGTGTACATAGACTACTCAAAGAAACAAATTTGTCTTAGTGAAGTCAGAGCACTATTTCAAGGCAATGATAAAGGAATTTCATAAAAAATGCTTTGGACTATCAATTCTTTTCTCCTGGAGGCCCAGGAGTATTCTGTAAATTTTTGTTAAGACCCCCTCATCTGATGGCAAACAACCAAATGAAGAAATGTTCAAAATCCCTAGCTCTAAGAGAAATGCAAATCAAAACAACTATGAGATATAATCTCATCCCAGTAAGAATTGCAAAATTTAACAAAACTGCAAGCAACAAATGCTGGCGAGGTTGTAGAGAAACTGCAACCCTTATACATTGGTGATGGGAGTGTAAAATGGTGCAACCACTGTGGAAGGCGGTATGCACTTTCTCAAAAAGCCGCTGGCATTGGGGTGGGGATAAGACTGAGAAAAACTGGATGAAATATGTTTACGGCGTTGAAGTCTATGGGGGAGAGAATAGTCTAAAAGTATTGTATTTTAAGACATTATTTTTATCATAGGAGTATGCAAAGAGGGTTGCAGAGTGGATTATATTTGGGGGTAGGAGGTGGGGTTTGGGGAGGTGCGGGGAGGCATTGTGTACCAATGAGGGAGTTTTTCTTTTGCTTTTCAAGGAGAGGAGCAAATGGGGGGCTGGGGGGAGGGTTTTGTGCGTGGAGAAGGGTGCAACAATGAAGGAATGGAATCCCAAAATCTCTGTAGATGTTCATTGAAATGAAAAATAAACAACCTAAATTAAAAATATTTAAAAAAAAAATTTGTTATTGGCAACAAAAAAAAAAGCCGCAAATAGAGATACCGTTTGACCCAGCAATTCCACTACTGGGAATATACCCTAAAGAGACCATAACTGCTACCCAAGAAGATATATGGACACCCATGTTTATCGTGGCTTTGTTCACAATAGCATGGAGTTGGAAACAACCTAAGTGCTCATCAACAAACGAATGGCTAGAGAAGCTGTGGTATATTCACACAATGGAATACTACATTGCATTGCAAAACAAAGAACTCATGCAATATTATTCAAAATAGGTGACTCTGGAGGACATTATGCTGAGTGAAATATCTCAGTCACAAAAAGACAAATACTGCATAGTGTCACTGTTGTGAAACAGGACTGACATTGGGATTGGGGGAAGGCTGGGAAAGATGAGATAAATAAACTTTACTACATTGAAACAGATGAAGGAGAAAACTGTTTAAAAGGGATATGTGATTAGGTATTATTGTTGTGACAGGAGTCCAGAACAAAGGCTGTATAGGGGAGTGGACCTGGGACAAGGGATTGTAAATCAATGAAAGAATTTTTCATTTACTTTTCAATGAGAAGAGTTAACGGAGATGGGGGATGGGCAGGGAGAAAAGTGAAACAATGAGTAAATGTAAATCCAAAGTCTCTGTAAATTTTTATTAAAATTAATAACAAAAATATATAAAATAAAAAGACACCCTCATCTGAGATACTATTGCCCAATGTTTGTTCCCAGATTGTAGACTTTCTTTTCACACTGTTGGAAAAAGGTTTTGATGAGCACAGAGATTTAATCTTTAGAAAGTGTCATTCATCAATTTCATTCTCTCCAGATTACACATTTTGGCTGTATTTGGCAGTCTCTTTTTACCATAGATTAGGGTCGTGGTACAAGGGATATTGTAGCTAATGTTAGATGGATCTTGGCTGAAAGCAGAGAATACCAGAGGAATGGACATGTTGCAAGGAGGGACCCGTCCTTGGAGAGGGACATCATGCTTGGGAGGTTGGAGGGACAACCCAGTAGAGGAAGATCCTCAATGAAATGGACTGATTCAGTGACTCGGGTAATGGAGGTAGGTGTATCAGAGACAGTGAGATTGGTACAGGATAGAGCAGGGTTTAGGGTTTTTTTGCATAGAGTCACTAAGAGTTGTCAAAACATAGCAACAACAAACAACAAAAGGCTTTCTAAACTTGGTCCCAATTTGTCTCAGATATTTTAGTGCATTGGGCTTTACTCTCACATCTCTGATCGACCTTCAACTGATTTTTTTATATGGCATGAGATGTGGATCCTGTTACAGCTTTCTGCATGCAACTGTCCAGTTCACACACTTGCAGCACTCAGGAGCAACAATTTTGAAAAATTCTGTATAACTTAGGAGAGGCTGGAGAGCATTATGCTGCATGAATTAATGCAGTCTCATAAGGACAAATATTGCATACGACCATTATTGTAAAAAATAGAATGATAATTAGTAAAATATATATGGGAATTCAAGGGGAAGGGGGGATCTGAGAATGGATAGGTGTGAGACCACAGGGTTGCACAATTTAGTGGGAAGAGGATAAGGGAGAGGGAATGGAAAGGTTTCAGGCAAAAAGTCATTGTAACAATGGTCAAAGTCCATTGGTGATTAAAATATAAAATATAATGCATGAGAATAATTGAGAATGATTATATGAAACAATGTGAATGAAGAACAGTGTAAAACACAATGTATACAAACCTTGTAACAAACTGATTAAAAAAAGTAATAATTATGCAAAAAACTTTTGAATGAATGTCTTAAACTTAAATGTTAAGAATTTTAATTACATAAATTTTGTTAAAATATAGCCTTGGTGGTAGTGGGTTAAGAGACTACTAACAGAAATATTGCTGGTTCAAATAACAAGTATTTTCTAGAAAAAGGCAAGGTACTCTGTATTCATTATTACAGAGTAATTACAAATACTATGGCCTTGGAAACTGTAAGAGACAGTTATTCTCAGGGTCAGAATTTATTTAAGGTAGGGCATTTAATAAGGAAAAGAAATTGGTATCATATTTTTAACAAATGAATGATCTAATCCCCTCTTCATATATAGTGGTTGTAATATCTACTATCTGCATTACTCATATGGTGAAAAATGTGGTAAAACTAAATTAGGCTATGAAGCTCTTAGAGTTCTATTGAGTTGTGTGAACATCCTGAAGTTCTATTCTAAGAAAAGTGCAATTCTACAAATGTGCAAACAATAACACTCAAATGACCTTCTGCTTGTTTAGAGAGTGACTAAACAGATTTCAAAAAAGCTGAGTTTTGATTTTATATTGGTCTTAAATATTGAAGAAAGTATCAATTATAGCATTCCACACATGTCTCCTGAGTTTAACCCTCAGGTGATGTATCTTTTACAAAATAGCCTTCTATAAGTGAAAGCTTTTATGTTGTTTTGATGCTAGGTAGATTTCAGTGAAGCTTCCAAGCTAAACTGGACTATATATCCAGGTCTGGCAATCCACTTCTGAAAAATCAGACATTGAAACACCAGAATTATGGAAGTCTAGCTTGCATCTGATTATGATGATGGCTTAGACTAGTCAACATTTCATTCAATTATCCTTTATTGTGCATAGGTCAACATGAGTAGGCAGCTAACTAAATAATATGAAAACAGTGCTCATTCAAGTCTATTAGGCTCAAGGGTATATTACTCAAAGAATCATTGAAGATAGCCTTCTTGTCAAGGAGGTCTGGTGGTGTAGTATATAGGGAGATACTCTTCTAACCCAAAGGTCAAATATTTCTGAAGGTTCAAATCCACCTGTTGTTCTAAAAACAATCTCTTCTCACGTGATTTGCATTCTTGGAAATCTAATGAAAGTAAGTGAATTTTATTAAAGAAATATTTTCAGAAAAAAATTAATACTAGTTATTGGTAGGTGAGTGATGTCATTGTTGCCCTTGTTATCAAAACCATATATAAAGACACTTTCAAACAAAGAAATTCAATTAAACACTTTATAAGTTATTGAGGCATTTCAGGACATAAGGTGAAGAAATGGCAGGGAAATAGTGATACTTGAACCTAAGAAGTCAGATATTGGAATGCTTAATGAACATTCTGGGGAGTTTGGTGCTTTAGTGGTAGGATTTGTGCTTCCAATCCAACGGCACATGGTTCCAATTCACCAGCCGATCTGCGAGAGAAAGATGGTCCAAAGATAAAGACACAAGATATAAGGTGAAGAAATGCCAGAGACTGGTGAGATACCTGGACCTAAGAAGTCAGATACACTAAGCAACGATTAATCAACATTGTAAAGATTGTCATAAAAATGTCTAAATACATTTCTTTCTCTATCCTTAAATCTATAAAGTGTTAGTCTTTGCGACATGCTGCATGTAACTATGGGCTTCTTCCTCTGACTGTTGTAAGTTAAAGAGTCATTATTATGTTACACTTTGCATACTATGCCTCTTAATCTCCATTAATTTTTCCCCAAATCTTTCCTATTCATACAAAGAATTCTGATTAAAAAAATATTTAAGGTTATAGAATGAATATATAATGTAGCTTATTGGTTATCTAATAAGAATTTATATTTTCACCTTAAACATTCATTTCTCTTAATATGACTCTCACTCACTTATCACTAGTGTCAGAACCAAATCATAGCTACCCTACAGTGGGTTTCCAGAGGCTATAAATTGCACAAGAGTCAAAGCTACTGACTTAAAGGTAACTTACTGAAAGGGCTTTAAATACTTAAATTTTTTCAACTTTGTAAAAGAACCTTGGCTGCTCCTCACATCATAATATAGGTTACTGCAAACACAATTCTGTTAAAGATTGACAAATACCACTGTAGTGTATTTTGTTAGTTTAGAACAAATTTGGTGATGATGTCTAGAACAAATTTGGTGATGATGTCTATTAAAATACCTGTAAGCTGATTATCACTCCACAGCTACAGATTTTAACAACTCTAGATTGCTATCTGCAATATTCTGAAGTTCACTTTTCTTTTTCTCTAAAATTAGGCTGGCAGGAAACATTTATGTGAGTTACGGAGCCTGACATCTAATTAACACAGTCTTTACAGGTTTAATGAGCAGTGATAAATTTCTATCTTTTCTTTGGCACATTTTAATTAGTTGTAATTATGAGTGGACTGACCTGAAAAGATTGTTGTCCCACAGAATCATGGTAAATTTGTATAATTTATACTTGCAGAGTTGGAATGTATTTTTACGACTTGAAAAACTGAAAGGTTATTTAAACCATTATAGTAGTTATATAAAATCCTCTATAAAGCACAGGTAACTAAAACCTTGAACATTTAAATTGTACCAACATCATGTGATACGCTTCATAAATCATATTCATCACAGATCATTTCTCAAAGCAAATCAATCTCTTCAATTTATTTCCAATCTAAACTCAGATATCACTTTTTTAGCTGTATTGATATATATAGATATACATATATATATTTGTGTAGCTATAAACATGCAAGTAAACTGAGATGGAAATTTATTAAGAAAAATCATAATTTCTTCCTATTATTCTATTACTTTAAAAAAGAATTATTAATATTTTGAGAAATATGAAAAATACATTACTTGGGTATAAAGTATTTGTAAAGTGTCATACCTATTAGAAACACAATGAAGAACAAGACAGACATTAATTTTATTTCAATATACTTTACAGTGTAGCAGAAGAAAAAGGCAAATGATTCTGGTAAGCACTACCATGTGGAGGACACCAGGTGCACATAATGGGAAAACCTGTATTACAACTGAGGGATCAATAAAGTCTCAGGGAAATGATGATAATCATGATGATGATATAACAGATAATTAGGGACAATTCTGAGAATGTTATATAGCTCCTTAATAACTGCGATATTTTAAGAAGTAGGAGAATTAGTCAAGTTTATCCACTTAGGGCAAACCTGTAGAATTAAAAAATATAGTCTGTAGAATTTGGAATTTCCTATAAATAGACATTTTACTACTTCTTCTTGTTCCTGTCAGGTGCCATCTAGTTGAGTTTGTTTCATAGAGACCCTATGAACCACAGATCCAAACCCTGTCCTATCCTGTGTCATCCTTACAATTTCTGGCACACAAGATCCCATTGTAGCAGTCACCATGTCAATCCAACTGGTGGAGGATTTCCTCACCTTAACCAACCCTTCACTCTTCCAAGCATCATGTGAGGCAAAGTCTCATTACTCTTGCCTACAAAGAGTACTCAAGCTGCACCCTCTCCCAGATGTATTGGTTGGTTCTTTGGGACCTCCATGAAATGTCCAGTTCTCTTCTCAAACTTCACAGCTCACAAGCATCAGTTCTTCTTCTGTCTTCCTTATTCATTGTCCAGCTCTCAGATGGTTAGCACGTGATCAGAAAGACCAAGGCCTGAATCAAGTCACCTTAGTCCTCAAACTGACATCATTAATCCTCAATAATTTAGAGAGGTACCTAACTGCAGATTTTCCAAGTACATTGCAGATTTTCCCAGTGCATTTAATTGTGTGGATCATGACAAGTTATGGCTGACATTGAGAAGAGTGGGAGTCCAAAAGCACTTAATTTTGGTCATGCAAACCTATACCTTGAGGAGGCCCGGACACCATTATTGGAAGTTCATCCTGCACGCGGGTGGGCTTCAGAGTTATTGAGAGTTCAGCCTGCAAACAGGTAACTCTCGGATTTAATAATTAAAGAGAAACCTTTGTCTTCTGTCCTGCAAACGGGCGGGAACTTGGAGATCTTGCTTTCTGTAAATCATATATCTTAAGTCGTTTCGGTCTCCCAACTCCTTTCATGTGAAAAGTAACATCTATCATAAGGAACAGAGTGTGTACCCTCCCTTGCTCAATTGTTTCTGTACTCACCTTTCATGATTCTATGAAAACCGAGAAATTAGATCACTGTTTATGGAAACCCTGGAAAATGAGATAATTGCTTAGACCCCTATGAAATCAAATAAACGCAGACCCACAAGGCTGCAATTTCCTTTCGTCTGTGTGAGTGTGTTTTTCTGTGCTGCAGTCCTGTCTTGTCTTCTGTGTGTCTTTCTTTTTATGTTCATTTCTCCCAGGAAAAAGGGTTGCGGTTTGCAACAATACCTGGACCAGGAAGCTGTTGTGGTAACAGAGCAGGGGAACACTGCATAGTTTAAAATTAAGAAGGGAGTGTGTCAGGATTTTATTCTCTCTCCATACTTATTTAATCTGTATGCTGAGCTGATTATTTGAGAAGCTGGACTTTGAGAAGAAGAATGTGGCATCAGGATTGGAGGGAGACTCATCAATAACATGTATTATGTAAATTACACAACCTTGCTTGCTGAAAGTGAGGAGTACTTGAAGAACTTGTTGCAGAAGATCAAGGAATTCAGCTTTTCGTATGGATTGCATCTCAATGTCAAGAGAATGATGATTCTTACCACTAGGCTGATAGGCAACATCATGATGAGTGAAGAAGAAATTGAAACTGCCAATTCTACCTTGCTTGGGTCCATAGTTAATATCCTTGGTACCACCAGTCAGGAAATAAGGAGAAACACTACACTGGGAAATTTTACTACTTAAAAAAGAAAAAATATAAAAAAAATTATTTGGGCCTTTAACTTCCCATATCTGTGTGTCAAACTTAAATTTTATCATTGTTATAAAACTGTAGATCACAATCCAGTATTGTTCACAGGTCTAATTTTTAAATAAAAATCAATCTTACCATATAGCTATCACCAGTAAAGAGCTAAAGAAAATTTTAAAGGGAAGCTCAGGAACACAAACTTTTGTAATGAAATGTGTACATAGCTGTAGTCAGAAAACCAAGAGGACTGATTTTGCTTGGCATTTCCTAAACTGAAGGAAATGAAGAACAAATTCAAGCATTGACTTGCAATATTTAAGGATGCTATGGATAGAATGTTGAATTACCCAGAAAACAGTAAGAAGGAGTACATAGAGTCACTATGCCAAAAATAATTAACTGATAAAAAAAATCATGAAACAAAATATGATCAAGAGGCGGAAGTCCAAGCTGCTATGAAGGAATTAGCAAAAACCAAGATCTCTGTCTTGCTTTCAAAGGAGAGGAGCGAACTTGGGGGGGGGAGAGGGAGAAAAGTGTAATAATGAATGAATGGAATTCCACAATCTTTGTAGATATTCATTGAAATTAATAATAGTAATAAAAAATTAAAAAAAAAACAAACCCAACAACACAGGAATTGATGGAATTCCAGTTGACCTATTTCACTTCCCTAGAAGTGTTCACCAGGTTGTGCCAAGAAATCTGGGGGACAACTACCTGGCATACTGACTGGAAGAGTTCTATACTTATTTCCATTGCACAAAAGGGTTACCTGATAGAGTATAGAAATTATTGAACAATATCACCAATGTCACAAACAAATACAATCCTGCTGAAAATTATTGAAAGACAACTGGATCAATACATCAACAGAAAACTGTCAGAAACATAGGCTGTGTTTAGGTGAGACCATGACACCTGAAACATTATCACAAATCTCAGAAAGTTCTTAGCTGAAAGTAAAGAGTAGCTGAGGAATAGAAAGATCTGATGGCCTAGTGGCAAGAAGCTTCACTGCAATCCCAGAAGTTCACAGTTCAAATCCACCAGATGCTTAGCTGGAGAAGAGTACCAGAAGAATGTCTATTTGTGTTTCATTGACTATGAAAAGGCATATGATGGGCACTTAGGTTGTTTCCAACTCCTTCCTATTTTGAACAAAGCCGCAATAAACATGGGTGTGCATATATCTGCTTGGATGTCAGTTGTGGTCTCTTTGGGTATATTCCCAGTAGTGGAATCCTGGGTCCAATGGTATCTCTATTCGCAACTTTTTGAGAAAGTGCCATACAGCCTTCCAGAGTGGTTGCACCATTTTACACTCCCACCAACAGTGAATAAGGGTTCCAGTTTCTCCACAACCTTGTCAGCATTTGTTGTTTGCTTTCTGTTAAATTTTGTTATTCTGTCTGGGGTGAGATGATGTCTCATAGTTGTTTTAATTTGCATCTCTCTTAGAGCTAGGGATTTTGAACATTTCTTCATCAACAAACGGATGGATAGAGAAGCTATGGTATGTTCACACAATGGAATACTATGTTGCATTGAAAATTGAAGAACTCATGCAATATTATTCAAAATGGGTGACTCTGGAGGACATTATGCTGAGTGAAGTATCTCAGTCACAAAAGGACAAATACTACATGGTGCCACTGTTGTAAAACAGGACTGACTTTGGGGTTGCACAGAGACTGAGAAAAATGGGTTCAATAATGTATACTGCACTGAAACAGATGAGGGAGAAAACTGTTTAAAAGGGATATGTGATTAGGTACTTTTGTCATGACAGGAGTCTAAAGTGAAGGCTACATGGTGGAGTAGTCCTGGGGAAGGGTTTGTAAAACAACGAAAGAATTATTCTTTTACTTTTCCAAGAGGGTAGTGTAGAAGGAGGAGGGTTGGGAGAGGAGAAAAGTGTAACAATGAATGAATGGAAATAAGTCTCTGTAAATTTTTACTGAAATTAATAATAAATTTAAATTAAAAAGGGGGCAGGGAGAAAATATATTTGACTGTGTGAATCACAACAAAATGAGGCTAACCTTGAGAAGAATGGGAATCCCAGAACACCTGATTGTGCTTATGTGAAACCTATACTAAGGCTAGTAAGTGGTCCTCAGAACAGAGCAAGGAAACACTGCATGGTTCAAAAATCAGGAAAGAAGTGCCTCAGGGATGTGTCTTGTCTCCATAGCTTTTAAGTCTATATATGCAACAGATCATTCAGAGGCTAGAGTCTGTGAAGAGGAATGTGGCATCAAAATTGGAGGAAGACTCATCAATACCCTACATTACGCAGATGACACAATCTTGCTTGCTAAAACTGATGAGGATCTGAAGTATTTGATGCAGAAGGTTACAGACTATCATATGAATCAAAGCTCAACATCAAGAAGACAAAGATTCTCACCACTGGGCAAACTGATAAAACCATGATAAATGGAGATGTGATTGAGCTTATCAACAATTTTAGCTTGCACAGATCCACAATCAACAGTCCTGGCTACAGCAATCAAGACATCAAAAGATGAATTCTACTAGAGAAAGTTATGTCAGGGACCTCTCCAAAGTGCTAAAGAGCAACAATGTCAGTCTGGAGACTAAGGTGCACCTAATTAAAGCCATGACCTTTGCCATTAGTTGCTATATATCAGAAAGCTGGACAAGGACTAAGGATGACAGAAGAAGAAAGGAGGAGGAGGACGAAGATAAGGAAGGAAGAAGAGGAGGAGGGAAGAGGAGGAGAAAAGAGAAGGAGGCGGTGGAGGAGGAGGAGGAGGAGGAGAAGAAGAAGAAGAAGAAGAAGAAGAAGAAGAAGAAGAAGAAGAAGAAGAAGAAGAAGAAGAAGCAGCAGCAGCACTTACTTTTGACTTGTGGTCCTGTTGAAGAGTACTGAACATACCATGGACCACAAAGAGAATAAACAAGTCTGTCCTGAAGAGGGTTAAACCAGGATTCCTCCTTGGAGGTAAGGGTTTTGAAGTTCTATCTCATATGTTTTGGGCATGTTTTTGGGAGGGATCAGTCCCTGGAAAAGGACATCATTATTAGAAGGTGGAAGGACATTGCAAGAGAGAAAGACTCCAGTTGAGATGAATTGACACAATAAATAGGGTTACTGCCAATACCAGTGTTGAAGACAGTGAGACTGGCTCAGGATAGAGTAGAGTTCTGAGATACTATATACAGAATCGCTATGAGTCACAAGTTATTTAATGGCAAAGAACCACAATAATACGTCCATTACCAAAGTTTTGATCCCCATACATAGAATCTTGAAGCTACCTAAACAATGATTATTCCTATTTGTATTCCTTGTGCTGCCAGAAACCACATACTAAACTCTTAGCATTGGTCTTTTATAGGTATGCATTTCACATAAGTGAAAATTGCAAAATGTATGTCCTCTTTGTGATCATTTTGTGAAACATGATGTTTACAAGATTCATCTGTGCAGTGACATTTATCAAATTTAATGTTTTGTTTATTTTTTCAGCACAAGAATAATTCTGTGTTATAGATTTATTTTGTTTATCCATTCATCTGTTACCAGACCTTTGGATTATTTCTACCTTTAGACTATTGTGAATAGCGCTGAAATTAACATTGATGCCCATTTGTCTATTTGCATCACTGCTTCCAATTCTTTTGGGTATTTACGTGAAAGTGATAGTGAGTCACTTATAGCTAATAAAATACAGCAGAAATAGAACAGTTAGTTTACAAAAGACAATGTAACTTTTACCTTGCTAACAAAACTCTTTTTAATATGTTGTTGTTGTTATATTTTTAAATTTTTTCTCTACTAGTTTATTTACAAAACTTGAGTACAAATTTGAACAAATTCTTTCAATTTCCCTCACCCCTCTACCCATCAAATTGTTTAATTTGATTAATTATTAATTATTAATCCCCCATGTACATCCACATCCTTCTGCTTCCAACATCTCCCACCCCTCCTGGATCCTTATACTCATTCTATTATAACAGTTTTATACCATATTTATCCTTGTGGAACTGAGTGAGTTCACTCATCATAATGCTTTCTAGTCCCTCCCAAGTTAGGTAATAACTTACAAAGTTATTGCTTCTGTGTGCTACATAGTATTCCATTGTGTGAGTGTACCATACTTTCTCAATCCATTCATTTGTGATTGGACATTTGGGCTGTTTGCATTGTTCTTGTGACTGTGAATAATTTTGCTTTGAATATTGGCATACAAATCTCAGTTGTGTCTCTGTTCTCAAATTTCGGGGTATATTCCAAGTAGTGGAATAACTGTGTTCAGCTTTTTGAGTAAGCACTAGACTGCCTTCCAGAATGGCTGCTCCATTTTACAATTCCAACAATGTATAAGAGTACAGAAAAGTTGGATTTTCATTCGTTCACTGTTGCACATTCGCTCCCTTTTCCTTATTCCTCCCACCTCCCCCAGTCGACTTTGCAATGCACTTCTTATTCCTGATCGTTGTTATACATATAATGCCTAATAATATATTTCTTTTAAACCGTTATTTTTCTCATCTGTTAGAATGTTGTCAGTGTTCATTGTCTATACACTCTTCTCCTATTTACCCCAATACCACCTATGTAAATCCTACTATAAAATGGTTTTTTGCAATATTTTTCCTTTTGTGACATAACATCTTCCAGGATCACCTTTGTTGTGTAATGTTTTCCAAATTAATTGTTTTTCACTGCAGCATAATATTCCATTGTGTGAATGTACCACACTTTTTCAATCCATTTGTTTGTTGATGGGCACTTGTGTTAGTTCCATATTTTTGATATTGTGAATGGCACAGCAACAAACATGAGTATACATAAATCTATTTGAGTGGAAGCTCTGGTTTCTTTAGGATCTATAACCAGGAGTAAGATAATTGTTTCAAATTGCGGTACTATTTATAAATTTTTGAGAAAACATCAGGCTGTCTTCCATAGTAGTTGTACTATTTTATATTCTCACAAACAGTGAATAATAGCTCCAAACTCTCCACAACCTTACCAGTATTTATTTTTTGCCGCTCTGTCAAACTTTACTATTATAGTGGGGTAAGATGACATCTCACAGTTGTTTTGATTTCCATCTCTCTGATAGCTAGGAATTTTAATGAAAAGTATAGATGCAAAATCAAGAGCCAACATCTTTCTCAATGGAGAGAGCTTTAAAGGCATTCTTCTTGAAAACAAGTACTAGGCAAGGATTCTCAGGATTACCTGTCCTATTCAGGATGCACACAACAACATTAACATTGGAAGTCTTAGCAAGAGCGATAAGGCAAGAGATGGGAATAAGAGTTATCCACACTGGCAAAGAGGAAGTAAAACTATCTCTATATGTAGATGATATGATGGTATGATAATATGCTTAGAAAACCCTAGAAAATCATTGAGGAAACTACTAGACATAATTGACCAATTCAGCAAAACAGCAGAATCCAGTATCAATGTACAAAAGTAAATTTTATTTCTCTACAATGATGAAGAGAATATGAAAATGGAGCTAAGAAAATTAATACCCTTCATAATAGTTAATCACAAGATTAAAGCACTTGGAAACACATCTAACTTGAGACACAAGAGACCTACACAAAGGAAAATACAAAACATTAGTACAAGAAACTAACGGGACCTGGAAAAATGTAAGAATATGCCATGCTATAGATAGGAAGACTCAGTATCGTGACAATTCTACCAAAGGCAATCTAAAATTCAATGCAATCCCACTACCAGGTAACTGTTTCATTCTTAAGTGAGATGGAAAAGGCAATTTCCAATTTTACCTCAAATGTAAAGAGATCTTGAATAAAAGCAATACTGAAAAAGAGAAATAAGATAGGAGACATCACACTCCCATATCTCAAATCCTACTACACAGCCCTGGTGGGTGGTCAAGACAGTGTGGTACTGATATTATGACAGACACACAGATCAATGGAATAGAATTGAGAAGCCAGAAATCAGCTGATTTACCTATGACCAAGAGCTTAACATTTAATCTTTTAATAAGACCTCAACATTTTTGACAAGAAGACAAAATCAATTAAATGAGGAAATGGCAGCTCTTTTACAAATGGTGTTGGCAAAACTGGAAAACCTTCTGTAGAAAATTCAAGCAAGACTCACACCTCACACCATACACAAAAAACAACTCAAGATATATCAGGAACCTAGAAGTAAAATGCAAGACTGTAAAAGCCATCATAGAAAACCTACGAAATGCTCTAAAAGCCTTAATCTACAGTATGAATAGAGTTCTAAACATAATGAAGACATACAACCAGGAGAGAATAAAATAGATTAATAGGACCTTCTAAGAATCAAATCTTTATGCACATAATTTTTTTACCCAACAGGGTTAAAAGGAAACCCACAGACTAAGGAAATATATTTGGCAATGACGTATCTGATAAGGGACTCATATCTAAAATATATGGACTACCCCAACATCTCAACAAGAAAAGATAAACATTTCAATTCAATTGTAGAATAGGCACATCATCAAAGAAGACATTCATATGGCAAACTATCTGAATTAAAGCTCTAATTCACTGTGTAAGTATTCTGACTATTCTAGGTTATCATGTGAGATTATTCAGATGACATATTCCATGATGATATCTGATAACTTCATGCAAAGAAAATAAAAGAAAATAGTCTGCCACATTTTCAGCTCCAGTCAATTGAATATAAACACATAAGATACTTTAAACCAAAACCAAGAAACCATCCAGAATTTCTAACATTCAGAAACTCTATGACAAAATAAATAAACTTCTCTTCTTGTTATGCAGCACTACATAATTACAAAAAGATTCTTGTATGGAATTTAAATTCAAGCTGTGCTCTCCCAGTGTTCCTGGAATACTTTATATGCTGCATTTTGTCCTCTGAAA
>NW_006399768.1:1094460-1095078 GCF_000299155.1 Elephantulus edwardii | reverse complement strand
TAAATAAAAGTCCATGTGTCCTCAATATATAGGAGCTATTTTTATTTCAGTTATCTAATTTTCAGAAATCTAATACATTTTTATGATATTTTAGTATTTCCAAGCTAATTTGGACCTAAGAGAGTGTGTTGAGTTGGTTTTGGTTTGTTGATTTGTTTTGTTTTTCTTGTACTATTCTCCTGAGAAAAATTTCAGAGAAAATTTCTTACGAAATCTAAGATCAAAATAATAACACTTGCTTCCTTGATAGTTGATGTGAACACACACATACACAGTTATATGCCTTTGAGTCAATTGTGAATCATAACAACACGTGAACAATGGATCTGAATCCTACTCAATCATGTGTCATCCTCATAATTTGTGGCACACGTGAGCCCATTGTTACAGTCAGTGTGTCAATCCATCTTGTGCAGATAGTCCTCCCTTATGTTGATCCTCCAACTTTCAAAGTATGATGTCCTTCTTCAGGTATTGTTCCCTCCTAAGAACATGACCAAAGTATGTGAAATGAAGTCACATTATCCTTGCCTCAAAGGAGCATTCTAGTTTTACTCTCTCTGGGACAGACATATTTCCTTTCTTGGAGGTCCATGATATACTCAGTACTCTTCTCCA
>NW_006399768.1:1075514-1076023 GCF_000299155.1 Elephantulus edwardii | reverse complement strand
GAATTCACTTGGCATTTCTCACTCTAAAGAACTGAAAAATGAATTTAAGCCTTTAGTTGCAATACTTAGGGATAATTGTGAAAAAAAAAATCTTCAATGATCCAGATAGCATTAAAAAAAAAAAAGATGGAGAGAAAACACAGAATTACTATACCAAAACAACTTGACTGACACAAATTTTAGGAACTATCATACGATCAAAGCCAGTGGTAAGGAAGAAAAAAGTTCAAGCTACACTGGAGAAATTGTCAATATATAAGGCACCAGGAGTTTTCTGTGGTTGTTAATGTGACTCGAGTCACTCATAACCACTCTATGAACAACAGCCCTAAATCTTTCTCTATCCTGTGCCAATTGACTGTGAAATTTATACTTGGACCAGAAGGCAGTTGTCAGAACAGAGCTAGGGAACAATGCATGGTTCAAAATTGGGAAGGGCGTACGCCAGGGATGCATCCTACCTCCATACCTTTTCAACCTATATGCAGAACAGATTATCCGGGAGGCTG
>NW_006399768.1:1070162-1074712 GCF_000299155.1 Elephantulus edwardii | reverse complement strand
GTCCTTGGAGAGGGACATCATGCTTGGGAGGGTGGAGGGATGGCGCAGGAGAAGAAGGCCCTCTATGAGGTGGATTGATTCAGTGACTGGGATAATTGTGAGGGGAGTGTCAGAGACAGTGCGATTGGCCCAGGACAGAGCGGAGTTTAGGGCTGTTGTACATAGGGTCGCTATGAGTCACAGGCGACTTACGGCACATAACAACAACACAACAACATATAGTTGTTTATATATGTTATTGTTCTTGTTGTTATGTGCCGTCGAATCATTTGCGACTCATAGCGACCCTTTGTACAACAGCCCTAAACCCTGCTCTATCCTGTGCCAACCACATACTTGTTTAAATATAGTTGTTTATATATATAGTTCTTTAAATGTAGTTGTTTATCTATGGTTGTTTATATTTATATAGTTGTGTGTGTATATTTATAGCTATAGCTATAACTATAGCTATATCTGTATCTGTATCTATATCTTAATTCATACATGTCTATATATCTATATCTAATCTCCTTTAAAAAACAGATCTGAACCCTGTCCTATCCTACATCAGCTCACACATTCTGACACATCTGAGCCCATTGCAGTAGCAACTGTGTCAATCCACATGATTGAATAGTAGTTGTATTAAGTGCTCTTCCTCATATGCATATGGATATTACCCTATAATTAAAACACTGAGGATAGAACTTGAAATGGTTTTTTTAAATTATTTTTAATTACAACTTGGAAGTCCGCATGCAAGGCAGAGGTTAAGTAAGGAACTGCTTATGAGGTTTTCAGTCAATTCCAACCACTAAGAAATAATGAGAAGAGTTGGGATCTCAGAAGGCTTATAGGACCAAATAGTAGGCTCTTGTTTCCAGGAGAAAATGAATATACTTACCAGTAATGTTAATGCTCACCCACAGCTCTTCTGGGAGGATCTAAATCATTGAAAGTGTCCTCCTTTGTTTCCAGCTGAGAGCTGGGGCCTGTCAGTTCTGTCAGCCACGAGGACCTGATGTGGGCTACCCTTGGCCAAGTGTCTTTCAGATCCACACTTAAAGCAAGTGAGTGGGAGCTTCCTCTCTACTCCTTTGCCAATCTATGGCTCTCGTCTGTGACGCTGTCTACTGAAATGGCCCAGCTTTCCACAGTGGGAGCAATTCTGACCTCCTTTATTACCTTTGGGTGGCACTGTTTATGAGTAAGACTTCCTTTTCCTGACACAGGCCCTAAACTGGCAGCAATAGCTGCCCCAATAATTTTGTCCATTCTCTGGTCTTTTCTCTTCCCTCTAGATCCCAGTTGTTAAAAGAGGGAAAAATTTAAACAAATTTATAACAAATAATTTTGAACATTATAATCTTTTAGGCTTAAGGTTAGAAATATTAAAAATATGATCATTTCCAATCCAGAGATACATGTTCCAATGCAGTTCCTATTTTCCATAAATGGTTTTGGTAAGAAGAATATTGTAAATGTGGGTACAGTTCCACTATTCCTCTTCCATGCCATGATATACTGTTATTAGCATGAGCAGTTATAAATCCATTGCCATCCTTACTCTAACTTAATTTTTTTTACATTTAAATTTATTATTAATCTCAGTAAAAATTTATAGAGGCTGTGGATTTCCATTCATTCGTTGTTGCACATTTGTCCCCTCCCAAGGCTCCGCACCCCAGAACACCCTCTTTGAAAAGTAAAAGAAACATTCTTTCATTGTTTTACAAAACCTCCCCCAGGTCCACTCTGCCATGTAGCCATCGCTCTAGGCTTTTTTTTTAATTATTACATTTTATTAATTTTAATGATAATTTACAGAGATTTTGAGTTTCCATTCATTCATTGTTGCACTTCAATGGTATTTCTATTTGCAAATTTTTGAGACAGTGCCATACTGCCTTCCAGTGTGGCTGCACCATTTTAGTCTCTTTTTTATTTCCAGAATAGTATACTACATGATTATCTGTTTCAAAATGGCCAAATCCAGTGCATCTCATCTCGCTTATGCCTAAAACGATGATTATTTGTACATTTAATTTCATTTTCACAACTTCTAGTTTTCAATATTAATACCTCCTACATTCATGTTCTATTAAAGGATGCTTGCAGCTATTTCTTCTCATTTTGACTGACCTCCAATCTAGATTCTACAACTAATATAACTATTCATGTTCCTCTATTGTTTATAGGGTTTCCAGGGGCCTGCTATTTAAGAAGCTTTTTCTCAGAAAACTGATGTGATAAGACTTTGCAAATTAAAATCTTGTTATCTAAAATGGGGAGGATTAAAATATAAGGAGTGATTTCACTGGTTTACAATTTTCCATAAATATAGATGATGGTAAGGGTAAGGCTGATCCTTCAGATAATGAGAAATAATGGCTAGAAAAGCCAGGAAGTTATCTGCAGTGTTAAAAGTTGGTTTTTCTAGCCATTACATTGGCCCAATTACTTTAACTAACATATGATCTTGAAAGATTACCACAAGTTGTGGAACTATTATAAGAGATAGAGTACTTCCCATACTGAACAACAAGACTTGAGGGGTACTGTAGCAAGTCCATGGTGAGAATGAGAGCCTGTTGATGGTGGTGGAGAGACTGTGGCATTTCTGTGGAGAAACTGTTGCAAGGTGTAAACAGAGGAACCCTAAGCTAAAGGCCACAGGCAAAATTTTTGTTGTTCCTGCTGCATAATTGAAGGGAAAGCTGACTTATAAATTTTCTGCAGCCAGTCTTGTTGCATGATTTGGATTTGTGACATTGAACTGAACCAGGACTTTTACTAACTGAGGAATTGTGCCTTGAGACTGTTGGGCCAAACCTTAGAATTACATTGATTTATAGTATTTTACTCTTCCACTCCAACATACTTCCCTAATAAACTCCATTCCTGGTGCCACAAATATGAGTAGTGTCTGAGTAAACAACAACTATCAGACCCATATGATTGGTAGAAAAAAGGTGCAGAAACATGGATTAAAAGGTGCAGAAGCACGAACAGTGGCATCTCTGACCTAATAACAGTCTATTTGGGACTATGGATATTTTTGATGGGGACACTTGCCCTTTATGTAAAGGGTAGAAATCAGACTTGGCTACTCTCATGTTGTAAATGCTCCTTTTGCTGGTCACTTCCATCATTAGTCCTATATTGTAGATAATAAGACTTCAGCTTTAGAATTTTAAATAACTTTTGGGAGGTTGGGGATTATTAACTAACCAATTTAAGACTTTCATCAGATTTTTCCACTACAAAAGCCTTATATTGAAAAAACCCTAATGACATGAAATCAATATGTTCTGTTGAGCCTTAACTTAATATTCTTTTATACATGTTATCCTTATTTCACAATAATTTTGAAAAGTTAAACAACATATACTAGTGATGTACTAATAATATCTCTCAAATTACAAGCTGAAAAATTATTCCTCATTTTAATAATGCTAATTGAAATAATTATTATGTTTAAATGTGTATTATGATTCCCTTATTATGTACTACTTTCAGTATAAGGAATGAAAATTGAGGACCTTAATTTAAAAAAAAAAGTTAATGAAATCTGTGCTTAAACATTAAATGTAGTTTATTGTAATCTTCATTTCTTTGAGGTTTTTTTCAATTTCTTTATAATTATTTCTCTGACATATATTTATAATATACTATAAAAAGTATATTCTGTCACTTATGTTTAATTACTGTTTAATTTCTCACATTTTATAGCAGGAAAGTAAATTATTTTATGGAATAATTACATTATTAAAGAAAGATGATTAAAGAAAGGTTGATGCTTAAAAGCAAATTATAGCTAGAAGCAAACCTTAGGCATAAATTAATCAACAGTGATATGTAATTATCATAAATAGACATTTATTTTCTTTGAAAATATTTGCTCCATAAAATACATCTTAGTTAATACATTTAGTGAAAGTCATCTGTTTGTTATCAAAGAATTATAATACTTAAGTCTCTGGTACTGGAAGTTTTGTCTATAAATAGATTTCTGAAAATTCAAACATAAGGGAAACACTTTCATCTGTGCTTTATCTTTCTGTGCACAAAGAAATTAAATGGTTTCCTGTAAAAACATAAATCTAGGTACTTTCACTTATTTAATAAAGAATAATTTTGGAGAGCTCTGATAGCCTAGTGGCAAGAAGTTATACTGCAATCCCAGAGGTATGAGGTTCGAATCCACCAGATACTCTGCTGGAGAAGGAGGGGCAATCTCCTCCTGTACTAGTCAGATCCGATTTGATGGTATATGAAAAAAAAATTAAATTAAAAAATAAGTAAAAAGTAATTTTATAGTAGGAGCAGTATGCCTAGGATATACTGGAATTCTGTGCATCTGGAAGAGGTCTCATTTAAATAAACCTGTTGTCAGCTGTGCTTATTCTTGCAAAGGCTTAAGAGCCTAACTCTCAGTGTGAACAATGAAGGGAACAGGCTTTTTTTTGGCAATGAGGGTTGCAGAGTGGATTATATTTGGGGGTAGGGGGTGGGGTTTGGGGAGGTATGGGGGGATTGTGTACCAATGAGGGAGTTTTTCTTTTGCT